>NC_056727.1:437782672-438000172 GCF_019279795.1 Protopterus annectens
ACTTCACCTTCAGAGTTCCTCAGTTTTCTTCCCAGTATTCACCCCACCCTTCTTTTCCATATACCATTTTGGGGTTCCCTTCACACCAGTTAATGCATCCCAATTCTTTTAGTGTAACCTCATTCATGTGATTTAGTAATCTTCTCCATGTCACCTTCTCCCCTAATTTCCTTTGCTAAAATTCTTTCTGTTCTATTTCTATCCATTGAGTTAGTGGCAACTTATGGATATGTGGGAGCCCCCAGCCCTCCTTTTCCAATTCATGCACATTTTGTCTTGCTTGGTCCTTTCCTCTTGTCCTTAATGAGCCAGTCCTATATGTATTTTTGCATTTGTTGTAGCCTTTTGTCCCAAGGATCTATTTCTTGGTTATGCATGAATTGAAGTAGGTTCCACCAGTTTTGTTTTCTACCTTTCTTCCATTCACAAAGCCATCTGTCCTCCTTGTATTATTTTTGTAATGTTTCATCCAGTCTTGCTGCAAATACCATTGCCAGAATCTTGACATCTACATTAATCAAAGAGGTAAGACTGTAATTTCTCACTCTCTTCCTTTCTTTCTCCTTCCCCCTTTAAGTACTGTGGTTATTCTGGCCATCCTCATACTTTTACCTGTTTTCCCACAGTCTTTTATTCCTTTGCATTCCTTCTCAATGACCTTCCAAATTTCCTCAATTACCCACTTGTAGAATTGTAGGGTGGATCCATCTGGCACTCCAGCTTTTCCTCTCATTCAACTTGTATATGGCTTTCCTTACCTTATTCTTTGTCGCCTGTGCATTCAGCTTGTCTCTTTCTTCATCCTCCAGTGTATACCCATCTATGTTATTTCCATAATTCCATTCTGAGACTTTAGACCCTTCCTGTTATTTGTAAATCTCCCTGTAGTGCCCCTTAAATCTTTTCCTAATTAGAACATCTTCCTCTAAACAGTCTGCATAGCCTCTCATTATTTAATGTATCTCTCTCTCTCCCTCTCTCCCTCTCTCTGCCTGATTGTCCTTGAATTTCTTTGGTGGCTGTTTCCCTTGTGCCCCCACCCATATTCACCAGTAGACCATTCTGTACCATTGCTGATTTTTGTGCTTCTCTGTATTCATTTTAATGTTGAATTCCATTCTTATGGGGGGGGGGGGGTGCTAATCTGAAATGTTTCCCTTTTACTTTATTTTTTCTGTGCTATCTCCAGCTTCCTCGCTCTGGCACTGCAAGCTCCCTTCTTTCTTTCCTTTTGTGCTCATCAGTTTTCCCCTAACAGTTGCCTTGATCTCATCCATCAGTGTTGTTCCATTTAGTCCCTGTCTTTCAAATTGTAGCATTTTCTTCCCGTCTTCTTCCTTTCATCTCCACCACTTCTCCCTGCTTTTTATTCCTGCACATCATCTACCTTTAGTCTCACTGCTGCATGATCTCACATGTATCTCTCCTATATTTGTATTGCTTCCATAATTTCTGTTAGGTCGCCCTTACCTAAGAACCTGTCGAACCTATGTTGTCTGTACAAGAATGTTTCATGTGAACATGTATTCTCACTCAGCTGGATACCTCTCCCTCCATATGTCCAGCTACCCTGCATCTTTAAATCCTTGTTCTAGTTCTTGTCCTGTCTGGTTGCTATATCCCTCCTTCCAAACAAGCTGTCTTTATTCAGTTTTGCTGTGGCATTGTAATCCCCCTTATTATCTCTTTTCCACCTCTTCTTATCTGTATCCATTTAGCAAATGAAATTATTGTAGAATCCTTTGTCATCCTTCTTTGGTGCATATGTGTTTACTGTTGTTAAGCATGCACCATCCACTCTTTGCTTACACACGATCCATCTTCCTATACTGTCTTTTGTCACTTTATATGTGGTTGCCTTAAGTTCACTCCAAAGTACAGTTGCTACTCCCCTCTTTCTTCCAAATCCCTTGTTGCCTATTTTTCCCTTTGTGTAGTTCTAACAGAATCTTCTTCCCTTCTCTGATTTTCAGTTTTTTTTTGTAATAGAGCACTGTTGTCCCTATCCTCTTTAGTTTTGCCTGTACTGTCCTTGTTCTGATAGAATTTGATAAACCCAGAATGTTACATGTAATTACCTGCTATTTCCTTGTTGTTTCTGGCCACCACTCCCTGCTTTCCCCATTCGGTGCGATCTGGCATAACCCTTTGCCCAGGCCTACCCTTCGAGATGAGCATTGTGTTGTTTGACACATGGCGTCTGCATTCCTACCTTTCTTCTCTTGCATGAGTATGAGTATGCCTTGGACATGGGCCTTTTAAGACTATTTTGCTTTCTTCCAGTAGCCCCTCACACTAATACATTGCATGCCAACATAGTTCTGATGTCACAGTCTTTTTATAGCACAGAATTCCCATTCACTGCCTCCTCTTCTCACCGTTTCTCAATGGCCTAGTACTCCAGCCTCATTTATGAAAGTTTATTTTTTTCTACAGTCTTATAGTGCTTTATTGTGCCACTTATCCACCACTATTCTTTCACATCAACAGTAATTTCTTATCTTTCCTATGATTAAATATTACACGTATATTTATTGCAGTTTATTATACATCACTAAATAGTTATGAAAAGATATATTGCTTATCTTGGAGGCTGGCATCTATATCCCCTTGACTGTATTACACATCACTGCCTTGAGAATTTCTTCAGTTCATGCTATATTTTGTAAAGTTTTGATGCTGTGTTTCCCTGGGCACGTTTCACAAGGTAGGGAGGGATCTTTTTAATTTAATACATTGCCCTCAGTCATGTACTGTTAGTGATTTACTGTTCAGGGTCCACTTATTTACTGCTTCTCTTCTTCTGCAGTCAATTTCATTCTTTCAACATTCCTGCCTTCTGCCTGACAAATATCATAAATCCTTCTCTCCAGCTTGTTTAGATCTTCACATGTCCAGCAGTTTGCTTATGAGTCATCCAAAACATTTGAAACACTGTAATGTCATCTTCTTGATCTTCCAAGAGCTCTCCCTTGTGTCTCTGCATTTTTTTGTTTTGTTTGTTTTTGTGTTTAACCTCCCTTAATTCATTCAGTCCTGCAATACCTTTTTATATACTTCCAGTTGGCACCCATAGCTCCTAATGGTTCAAGACATTTTTGGAGGTCTGGCATCTTGAAGTAAATGACTTACCAGCTAACAACAGACAGTACTGGAAAGGGCGAAGACATATTAACAAAATTAGACTAAGATTGTCAATCTATGATGTCATGCAGCAGAGAAATTAATCAATGATTTCCACTTATAATATTTTCATATATATGTTCATATTTCCATAACTAACAGACATTCATGCACTTCTAAGGTTGCCACCTATTAAGTGGGCCAAAGTGGGACATGGGGATGTGGCCAATATATGACACTGGCCACACCCTCTACCATAACGTCACCACCAGACTGGTGAAGGAGATGCTGTTATGGGTTCGACGGTTGGCTGCTGGAGTGGCTAGCTGGTTGGTGGGAGTAGCAGCTGGATGGATGAATGACTGGATGGATGGCTTGATGGATGGATGGCTGAATGAATGGATGCATGGCTGGATGGATGGCTGGCTGCATGAATGGATGGATGGCTGGCTGCAAGAATGGCTGAGGGCTGGATGGATGGCTAGCTGGAGTGGCTAGCTGGTTGGTGGAAGTAGCTGCTGGATGGATGGCTTGATGGATGGCTGGCTGCATGAATGGATGGATGGCTGGCTGCATGGATTGCTGGCTGGCTGGATGGATGGAGGATGGCTGGCTGGCTGGCTGGCTGGCTGGAGGAGGCTGGCTGGCTGGCTGGCTGGAGGAGGAGGATGGCTGGCTGGCTGGCTGGCTGGATGGAGGAGGGTGGATGGCTGGCGGGCAGGATCACTTGTTATAAAAAAAAAATCTCGGCAATTTTTTTAGTGGCTGTAGAAACGCTTAAAACAAAGTGCTCCTACAGCCGCGATCTTTGCAGGGCTCTTCCTGCCCCAATCCCCACCCATTTTGTGAATTGCAGCCAATTGCTGCATGAATTAAAGCACGCGCACCTAACAGGCAGCAGCTTTGCCTGCAGGTCCAGGTTGGTGACGTAACTGAATTGTCATGAAATAGCCGGAAATAATTGTGACTTTTCCACGGCAATTCAGTACGATCACAAAAGCAGGGCTTTTCAGGTCCCACTACTTAACACAGTGAGTAACGGGATAAGGTGGCTTAACCCGTGAGTGTCCCGCTGACAATGGGACAGGTGGCAACCTTATGTTTTTCAGGGGTATGGTGTGAAATGTCATGGTTGGAGACAGAACAATTCATTGTCAATGCTCTGTAGCATCATAAGAAATTACAGAACCCATAAGAAAGGTGGTGGAGTAGCTCTTCTATATTCTTACTCTCTGTCAGTGACACCCTATACTAAGCCCATACCCCAATTTGTTACTGCCGTTCTAACCCTTGCCTTTCTAAAGATAAATAACCACAAAAACATGTGCATAGCTGCTCTATATATCCCACCCGGTGACAATATCCCCATTCTAGAAGAAATCCTCTCCTGGTTCTCATCTAATATAAGCAATGAAACAATAATCCTAGGCAACGTTAATATTAATTGGACTATCATACAATCTCCCACAACCTCCCAGAATATAAACCTATATAATTTCACCCAACTTATCAACTCAACTACTGGACCCTCTAAAGACAGCCCTTCTGGTAGCACTCTGGACTAGATATTAGTTTCTCACCCCCACATTATCTCTGACAGCTGTAGCCTCCCTGACTCTTAGTGATCATCTCCTCGTCTTCACTCATTGCTCACCCTCCTCCCTTCATCCATGTCATAACTACATCTCTACTTACTCTCTGAAAAAAATTCAACCCCCAAAACTTCTCTGACTCTCTAAAACTCACAAAACTGGAACCCTCTAAAATTCCTCTCTCTGGATAATGCTGTTACCTTTTTCAATACTACATTCATTAACCTGCTAAATAGCTTTACTCCCCTTAGAACTAAAGCATTAAATGTAACACTGTCCCCTGGATAACCAAAGAAATGATAACTCATATGCATCTCCAAGACAAATCATGAAAACATTACCAGAATAATAAAATTCCTGCCTCCCTGAACGAATATAAGCAACTTTGTAACAAAGTCAAAAAACACATTGCCATTGACTGGAAAACCTACTACTCCTTACTTCAAAGTAACCATAAAACTAACCCTGAAAAGGTATGGAATAGTATCTCTACCCTCCTCCATTCTGGTAAAAAAGACAACCCCTGCCCAGATCCCAATGCCTCTGATCTTTCCTTGGCTACCAGTTTTAACTCCTTCTTCATAGACTCTATAGCCAAACTCACTACATCGTTTCCAAGCAATGTACTTGCCTCAACCCCACCTATCTCCCCCAATTCATCCTCCTCAAACACCATAATTTATCATCTCATCCTTTTCACGATCAAACCCATTCCTGTCTCCACCATAAAAAAACTCCTACAAAAAATTGAAACCATGTTCAAATGCCCCCGATGACCTTCCATCTAACTTCCTCAACTTAGCTGCTGATGGCATAGCCTTTCCAGTCTCCATCCTAATAAATCGGTCAATTCAAGAATCTTATGTAACCTTACTCTAGAAAAAAGCCTTTATTATTCTCCTTCACAAAAGAGACAACAACATTGACATCTCTAATTTCCGGCTAATTGCCATCTTTTCTTCTGTCTCTAAAATTCTCGAAAAATGTATTCACCTACAACTACTACCCTACCTGTTAGACAACCATCTGCTAACTCCCACACAACACTGATTTAGACCTGGACACAGCACCAACACCACTCTCCTCTCCTTCCTCAAAACTGTCAATAATGCACGCGACTCCAGAAATATCGTATCTACCCTCCTTCTAGATTTATCTAAGGCCTTGGATAGAATTTCACACAATCACCTCTTGTCCAAATTCTCTCATCCCAGTCTGTCCACCTCCTCTATTAACTGGTTCTCCAGTTACCTCTCTGATAGGCAACAAGCCGTCAAGTCCTTTCTTGCAAAAGTAGAAACCAAAAAAGGTTTCACTTACTGATTGTTTTTTTTTTTGCCTCCACTTAACCTCATTCTGCTGGGCTGACCCACTCCATTCACCCTCGCTTTGTCGGGCTCACTCCACTTCACTACCCTACTCCCATTCCCACACACTCCTGACATAATTTCCTTTATTGTCTAGCCTTCCGCACCACTATCCCTACAGCCTCACCCCTCATTTCTGCCTCATCCTATCTCCTTCATCCCTCCTCTCCACCCTTACTTCCACCTGCAATTCTACCCATTAAGCCTCATCCTCACTTGCACACACTCTAACACCATCTACTTCTACTAATACTCTTTAACCACTCAGATTACCTCTTCCCTTCATCTCCTTTACACATATAATCACCTTCTCACTCACCTACAATTCACCATGTCACACCACTCCCTCCTACTAGCACTTCTAACTACTTCCACCCTATCTTATACAACCTCTCCTCTTATAACTTTCCCATAAAACCCACTTTCCAGTCACCTACCTCTACCTATCCACCAGTCTTTCCTCAATTCCCTCATTCGGTCTTAACCCCACCACTTGACATTGTATAAAAAAACTTACCTCCAAAAACAAAACTTATCACGTCTGATTCAAAGATGGCTGCCATTCTGTGAACAATGCTGAACTGCAACTCTCCATTTAACCTGAGAAATTCAAAACCCTGAGCTGATAACACGAGGTTTTTAACATCAAATCTTCGAGAAATAATTTTATCTTCACTTAATTATCCTATATTAAGGAGAAAAAAATGGATAAAAAGGAATATATTTCACTGGATTGCAATAGATTAGCTGGCTCTGCAGAGAGAAGTAAACAAAGGGACCGTGTGCTTTCTATACTGTAAGGATTTGTGTACTAACAGGATGTCTAAAGAAGTTAAAAGTATGGAGACAACTACAGCTAAAACCAAACTTTCGGAATTACAATCACCTGAAAAAGATGCAATTACCAAAAGGCAAAGAATTACCCAAATGCAGGAACAACAGAAAACAGGCATTAAAGCTAAACCTGATCAGCCTTTAAATATGGAAGACATCAAAAGAGCTTTGCTGCCTATTCAAGAAGCACTGAAAGAACTGACTAATCAAATACAGTCATTTGGAAGTACATGTACTCAGTTGCTGGAAAGAATGGATAAGACGGAAGCTAGAATTTCGGAAAATGAGGACAAAATAACTTTACTGGAAAAAAAACAAATCTACATGATCTGGATATACAGGCTATGCAAAACAAGCTTACAGACTTAGAAGCAAGATCCGGAAGAAACAATGTTATCATCAGAGGGATTCCAGAATCTATCCAGTATAATGAGCTAATTCCATCCATACTACAAATATTTGCAGTGCTATTAAATAACTCTGAGGGGATGAAACAGATTGTTATTGAAAGAGCACACAGAGCTTTAAGAGAGGTACAAGCATCTAACTTTCCGAGACCTGTATATGCTAAAATTCTCAACTATCAAGATGTAAGTAAAATACTTATTACTGCAAAACAAGGTGGTTATATTATGTGGGAAAATAATAAAATATCTTTGTCACAAGATTTGCCTATGCAGGTCAGAGAGGCAAGACAGGCTTTGTCTCCATACTGCAAATTCCTCATTAATAAACAAATTAAGTTTCAAATGAAATACCCTAATGTGCTTATTTTTACAATGGATGGAATCAAATATTCTGTTTCTACAAAAAAAATGAGGCTAAAACTGTGTTTCTTAAAGTTTTCAAGGCTTTACCTGCATCAGAGACTTGAACTGAACCTTCGTTGAGACTGGCAGGCTGCTGAGATGGGATCCATTATCTACTGTGTCTCCAGGTCTGTGTAATCCTTTGTTTTCATGTGAAAAGCTGCAGGCCCCTTTCAAAGTAATGTTTGTTTTCCTTATCTGGATTACCCGCACTCGTTTTCCAACATTTTATGGCTTAAACGAACTGTTTTCAACGAGGAGGAAGACAGGAAATGCCTAAAATGCTGTCGAGGGGGTCGAATTCGATGTGACACTTCCGGGTGTCCGTCTGTTAAAGCGGTCCCCCATTGCGAATATTTCATAGTGTTTCCTGCCTTGGGAATCCAAAGGGAACTGTTTAAACACTACTTTTGCTTATTTAACAGTGAAAAAACGTGATGTTTGGTAAATTAAACACATAGGCACACTTGTTATGCTTTCCTAATAACTTACTTAAAATCTTATAATTATAGTAGTTACAGAGGGTGCAGAGATATTATTATGTTAGTACAATGTAGTTGTCATTATAGTTATTAATGTACTGTGTATAGAGGGTACTATATTTTACTTTAGTTAGTTAGTAGTCTGTTTTATTATTAAATTAGATTAAAGTGAACTTATAAGTAAGGATATTACTAAGCAGTTTTTATTTATTTAAATGTATATATATATATATTTTTTTTTTCTCTCTCTCATGCGGACTATGTATGATAGCTAATCTCAGTATAGGAAAAGGAAAAAATTCCCTTTTTTGTAATAGATTTTATATGTACTGTCTTATTATATGTGCAGTTTGAATTGGTTAAATAATAGGTAACCATAGAGTTGTAGTTCATGGCAGTGTTCGTTAGGGAATGCTTAGTTTAGGCTTTGTCATAAGTAAGGTAGAGTTTATAGGTCTTAACTATGGAACACATTTTAAACTATATAATGTAGTGTTTTATATATTTTTTTCTGTATACCTTAGGTACTACATGTTATATAAGACCTATATTTATCCTGGTCCGGGGTTAGAGTGGGTAAGCACTGGGGTAGGACGGGATATAAGAATTGCTTCCACTATATGTATGACTTTGAAATTATTGTATCTGTTTACTTATGTTTTCCCTCCAAACCTTTTACTGTATAGCCAACCTTTGAAATGTGGGAATTAGATTCATGGAATGTTAAAGGGCTCCAGAACTTGAAGAAGAGGAAACTATTGTTTCATGTATTGTTGCAGGCTAGGGCGTGGTTTATTTTACTGCAAGAAACTCATTTAATGAATGATCAATGGGCGGATATTAAAAAAAAGAAATGGATCAGAGAGGTAATAACATCGGAAGGTAAGTCAAATAGTGCGGGGGTAGCTATAATTATTAAAGATCAATATAAAGAGAAGATTTTGGACTATAATTCAGATAAAGATGGGAGATGGTGTTATGTCACCCTCTCCACAAACACCAGCACAGAAGATTAAATCCACAAACACATTCCAAGCACTTTACCAGCAATCTTTATTAGCGATCTGGTACCTCGGCCTTTCGCCTTCAAAGGATCAACTAATCTGATCGCTAATAAAGATTGCTGGTAAAGTGCTTGGAATGTGTTTGTGGATTATGTCACCCTCTCGTCTACCCTATTTGATAAACCCATAGTACTTTTTAATATTTATGCGCCATGTAATAACCAACAAATATTTATAACATCATTATATTCTATTTTAACGCAATTCGATAGACACTATGTAATTATGGGAGGTGACTGGAATGCTTACCAAAATCCGAAGTTGGATAGATCTTGTCCACAAAGAGCATTTAATAAGCATGCTGTATTAGCACTGAATGATTTAAAAGAAGATTTTAAATGATATGACCCATTTCACTATTTAAATAATGATAATAGTACTAATAATTTTACATTTTATTCCCCATGTCACAAAATGTGGTCCAGAATAGATTTTTTTCTGATTTCAAGATCATTGATTAACTTAGACCCTACTGTTGTTACACATGCCAAATACCTATCAGATCACTCAAAAATTTAGCTGAGTTTTGCTAAAGAAGTAAAAGATATCTTACGACAAAGAGGGTATAATTGGTCTCTGAATCCAAACTTGCTAAATAAGGATGACATATTACAAGAAATTTCAAACTACCTTAAAGATTTACTGGGTGGTTTAAATAAACATCAGAATGCCCCAGATATTGAATGGGCTGCAGTTAAAGCTCAAATAAGAGGGGTCCTTTTGCAAAAAGCCTCTTATTATAAAAAAATATTACATAAAGACATTCAAAACTTGGAATCCAAAATTAAACTACTCGATCAAGAGCTAATGTTAAACTTTAATGAGCAAACAGAGAAAGAGTTGCTTAAATGTCAAAGGGATCTCTTCTTAATTCAAAACTCTAGAGTAACATTTCAAGATTATAAGACTCTAGTTAAGTATGCTAATCATGCTCAAATGCCATCGAGAGTGCTGACTAGGATCATTAACCAATCAAAAACAAATGGGCAAATTTCAGAAATACAACTTAATAATAAGATATATCGTAAAACTGCAGATATTATTGATATGTTTGAGAAAATATATACTAATAGTTATGAGGGGCAGAAGGATATATCCTCTAATACAGTTTATGAACAATTTTTACACCTGATTATGTTTCCAAAAATAGGAGAGGATTTTCAAAATGATTTGGTTAAACCAATATCAGAAGAAGAAATAATATATATAATTGAGCATATGAAACCAAAGAAATCACCAGGTCCTGATGGGTTGACAGTGGAGTTTTACAAGAAGTTTGCAGAGTCTATTGGTAAGATACTTTCAGGTGTGTTTAACTATATAATTAGGAATAAAATTCATGATCCTCATCTTAATGCTTCTAAAACTATTCTTATACATAAAGTTAACTCAGATCCCCAGAATCCAGATAATTATAGACCGATATCATTAATTAATGTAGACATGAAAATTTTAACCTCAATTATAGCATTTAGATTGAAGAAAATCATGATTCATATAATATCTAAAGAACAGGCTGGATTTATGACAGGTCGACAAACAAGTGATAATACACTTTCATTACATACCATGATAGCGCATGCAAAGCAAAATAATCTGAATATATATGCTCTTATAATAGATGCACAGAAGGCCTTTGATAGGGTAGACACAAATTTTCTGTTTTATCTCTTACCTTATTTTAATATATCCCCGGAATTTGTTCAAATCTTACAAATTTTATATAGTAATCCTTATACTACACTGTATATTAACAGAAGTTTTTCCAAAAGAATACAGATTAGGTCGGGAACAAGACAGGGTTGTCCTTTGTCCTCTTTACTATTTAATATTTATCTTGAACCCTTGTTCTTATATATTAAGCAGAAAGTTTATCATAATGTCCCAATAATGTATGGAACTAAACTATTAATGGCAGCTTTTGCTGATGATCTGAATATTTATTGTGCATCTCCAATATCAGACACTGAGAAGATACTGAAAGCAGTTAATGATTTTTCAGAGGTTTCTAACTATAAAATTAATTTGGGGAAAACCAATATATTCCCTTTAAAGACACCTAAACCTTTCTCATTATTACCTTTAGCGGGGCAGGTAACATTCAAAGATAATATTAAATACCTTGGTGTTGTGTTTTCCACAGATAATAAAGATTTCTATAATAATAACATTAAAATAGTTTGGGAACAAATAGTTTCTGATTTTGTGAGATGGAAAAATTTGCACTTGCCAGTATTAGCAAAAGTTTCTGTTATAAAAATGAATGTATTGCCACGGTTACTGTATATTTTTAGGTCAGCCCATTTATCTCTTTCAAGAAAATTTTTTAAACAAATTCATAAAGATTTGGCTAAATTTATTTGGGAGCCAAAGAAAACTAGGGTATCTTATGACAAATTAATGACCCCAAAAAGTAAAGAAGGTCTGGAGTTGCCTAATTTTGAAACGTATTATCTGATTGTGAATTCTAATAGGATTTTAAGAATGGCCAGTCATGAGATAACTAGTACTAAGTGGACACCAACTTGGCTAACCCTGAATTATCAATATATTTTAAAGTTGAACATTAATCCTAAAGCAATGCCCTTTCTAAGTAAAGATATTCTGAAGGTATATGGGATTGTGGAACACATTAAAACTGAAATATTATCTTTACAGATTCTATTTCAATCATTGGATTTACTTCAGCATATGATGGTCTTTCAGCCCTTTCACGGGAACCCAAATGTAAAGCTGAACAACCAATTAATTGATCTAAAGAAGTTTCCATTAATTGTGAATTTAACTATGATTGATATATATATAAACATCTGGATCGATCGCCCAACCAAATAAGACAAGAATTCAATTTGCCTAAAAATTACCTGATTATTTTTAGACAAATTAGAGAATTCACTATAAGTTACCTACAAAACTTTAAACTGGATGAAGAGACTATAAATAAATGCTCTGAGGTGTGGCAAGCTCTCCAACAGGATATTAAATGTATAACAGCTACGAATAAATTAATTAAAGAACTTAAATTTCAAGGTAAAGTTTTGTTATCAAATTATTGGGAAGGGAAAATATTATTGACAGATAAAAGTAATATGTTAAAGGCAATTGAATTGACTATTAAATCAACTTCTCTTCAAAAACTGTTATATACACAGATGATGATTTGGAATAATGCATATTATACATGCCTTGCCCTGCATAAATTTAATTCTAAAAACTCTGCAACATGTCCATACTGCAAAACTCAACCAGCTGATCTTCTTCATATGTTCTGGAGCTGTAAGTGTGTATACAAACTGTGGAATTCCCTTAAAATTCAGCTTCAGAAAGTGGGCTACCAAAGTACAACACTGTCTTGGAAATTTATGATTTTGCATATTCCCCCGAAGGAACTTACCAGATCACAGAGTATAGTTCATATTACTATTTTCTTACTAATGAAGCTTTATATAGCTTCAAATTGGCTAGACCCAACTAAAACATCATGGCAAAATTTTAGATTGTTGGCGACAAAACATATACTAGCTCATAAACTACTTTTAAACTCACATAGTAAGGGTATTAATAATCCAAAAATTTGGGAACAGATATTTAATATTATATTAGCATAAAACGTTGAATTGAAGATAATAATAATCATTGCTATATTTGGAGAGAAATGTCTAATCAAACTGTTCAATATTGGAAACTTACTAATTATTCCTGTGTTTTTCTTATATTTCTAATGTCTTATATGGAAGCATTATTGTAAATATTGTATATTGTTTGGTGTGATTGTTACAGTGTTAGTAGTTTGTATTTTATAATTTTGTATGAAAAGTATATAATAATAAAGATTTATTATGGAAAAAAAAAACTTATCAAGTCTGAAGCAACCCGCCCTAAAGGTAAACTGAAATACTTTCCATATCCCTAAGCCTCAACCAATCCCCACTCTCATCTCCATTTTACTTGCAGGCAACATACATTCAACCCTGGCCCTGGGCTAACCTCTCCCTCTGATTGTAGCTTCATACAAACCATCACTCCCCTCTCCCATATCCCACCAAAACACATCTCCTTTTACTCCATCAACCTGAGAAGCCTAGTAAACAAAACTACTGAATTTCACTCTTGGATCTCACAACACTCCCGTGACATCATAGCCCTACACGAGACTTGGCTAAAACCCCACATTCAAGATAAAGACATCCTTCCCCCCGGCTATAACATCTTAAGACTAGATTGAACCAAAAAAAAAAAAAAAGGAGGTGGGGTTGCTATCATGTACACTGAAAACCTCACACTAACCCCACTAGCATCCCCCTCCCTTCCAGACTCTCCTGCAGAATTACTTTTGGCTAACTGTAAAATTAATCCCCACACCTCACTTAATATTGCTGCAGTCTACATTCCACCTGGTGACAACATCACTGTACTCAAAAGTATTCTTTTCTCTCTCTCCTCTGACCTCCAGCATGAGACCATAATTATGGGAGATGTCAACATCAACTAGTTAACTCTCACCAATGTATCCCCCTCCACCTCCATTAATTTACATGGATTCACCCAACTGTTAACTACACCTACCTATACCACTAAATCCGCTACTCACTCAGCTTTACTTGAATGGATCCTAGTATCACATCCCCATAAATATCACTTCCATGAAACCCTGCCTGACACCTTCAGTGACCACTGCCCAATCAAAGTCCTCCGTTTTACTCCTCACATACTCAAACCCCACAAAATCAAAGCATGCCGGAAACTAAAAAACTTCAACCCTAATAAACTAAACAATCAACTCTCAGCTGTCAACTGGATCTTTCTCAGACATCTACCCTTGGTGAAGCTGTCACAGAACTTAATAACTTATTCCTTAACATACTCAACTCCCTTGCCCCTATACACAATATCAGAAAATATTTGCCATATTCCCTTGGCTAACCCCCCTCTACTCGCTCCTTAATGGCCCAAAGGGACAAAAAATTGGAAACTCTAGCCCAAACCAGGCTACCCATTCAACTCCAACAATATAAACAACTTTGTAATCTTATTAAGAAAGCAATTAACAGTGACAAAAAAAAACTACTAGTGTACCCCCCCCAAAAAAAACTCACCTACATAACCCAAATAAATTCTGGCATACAATTAATCAAATCCTTCATCCTAGCAACCCATCCACTCCCCCACCCAAGCCCCACTAGCACTCCCCTCCAAACTGCTACTAACTTTAACTCCTACTTTATAGACTCCATTAGTAGATTTATCAACCATCCAAACACTAACCCCACCCCACCCACCATTCCTTCTACTCCCTCTAACACCTCCTCTGCTTTCTGCTTGAAAACTATATCCACCCGGTACATACGATCTCTGCTCCTTTAGCTCAGACCTTGATGTCCCTCAATAGACAGTCTCCCTCCACTCTTTCTCCAGCTAGCTGCCAACTCCTTAGCCCTACCCATCTCTATTCTTATAAACCGATGCATTACTGAAGCCAAAGTCCCAGTCATCTGGAAAAAGTTCTACACTCTCCCCATCCATAAAGGAGGTAACTCCACCAAACTATCCAACTGTAGGCCCATAGCAATTCTAATACCCCTCTCTAAGATCTTGGAAAAATGTGTACACAAACAGATCCAATATCTTATTCAAGAGAACCTATTCACCCCCATCCACCACAGCTTTTGTTGTGGTCATAGTACCTCAACTGCTCTCATCTCCTTCATAAACACCATCTCACAAGCTAGAGATCAGAATAAACTAGTCTCCTGTCTGTTTCTTGATCTCTCAAAAGCATTTGACACTGTCTCCCACCCATTCGTCTTAGACAAACTCTCTCATTTAAACCTATTCACCACAACTATCTCCTGATTCTCTAGTTACCTCAACAATTGTTTCCAATCTGTCAAATTGAGCTCTGCTATCTCCCCCAACTCCCTGTACAGATGGGAGTATCTCAAGGCTGGATCCTGGGACCACTGTTGTTTAATATTTTTACTAATCACTTATCTACCTCTACCCCAGACTCATCACTAGTGCAGTATGCAGATGACTCCACAGTCATCACCATTGCTGATACCATTCTCAAGCTCCATACAACAACTCAGGACTCCTTTTTGTCTATTGAAAACTGACTCAACTAACACCATGTAATCTTTAATCCAAAGAAGACCACACTCTTACTCTTTGTACCTAAAACTATGGCCCAAATGAAGCTATTCTTCACCATCACGTCCCACAATAACACACCCACCACAGTTGAAAGGCATACCAAGCTACTAAGGGGTCATTATTGATGACCAGATAAAATCTGACCTGCATGTTCTAAGTAACATTAAGAAAACACATAAAAAACGTGGTCTCCTTTACAGAAACACACAGACAAAAAGGATCAAAAACCAGTTAATGAAACAGATGTATTAGAAATAATATAAACACTGGTTGGTCAGACTGTGTGAAAGACAAAAACTTTAATAAAATAAAACAAATACAGAGAGGTAAGTGCTTTCGTACTCACACATAATCATAAACTTTTCTCATCTTAAATACTAATGCCTCAAACCACGTGACTTTAATATAGGCTTAATTGGTATAAATTCATTTAACCCTTTCCCTTTTATAGCTTGTAAGATTGTCATCCATTTGATTTCAATGCATTCAGTATAGGTTTTTACATCCCCTCCCCTTAAACCAGTCTTGCAAAGTTCTAAAACCATAAACTTAAAACTGTGGTTATTTTCTGCATGGATAACATATTTAGATAACACATTTTTGCTATCTTGTTTGTTAATACAGTTCAGGTGTTCCCTAATACAACCCCTTTAAACAACGATTTGTCTTACCAACATAAAATGATTGACAGCTATCACATATAACTAAATGCATTAGATCACACATACTACAGTTGGCAAAGACATTAACATGAAAATTATGATGGAAGGTATAATTAATAAATCTTTGTATGGATACTTATTAGTAGACAATAGGGTTGCCACCCCTCTGTTTTTTTTCCGGACTATCCAGAAATCAAACAGATTCTCTGGTAGTCCGGAAAACACTGTACAAACTCTGGTACTCTGTTTCAAAAAAGGAAACAGACTACTGGAGTTTGTAAATCAGCTGATTTACTATGCTTTTCTGTAAAAAAGCATAGTAAATCAGCCGAAAACAGGCAGCAGGAACAGAAAAAGAGGGTGTTCCCCACCAAGTGATGTCACCACAATGTCACAAAATGGGCGGAATATGGGTGGAAGAGAGGGTGGGGTGGGCGGGGATACTGGTGATGCAAGAGTTGTTCCTTTACTCTGGTTTTAGCCACAACGAAAGGTGGCAACCCTAGTAGACAATCCAGTTATACCTCAGCTATATGGAATACCGAAAATTCATAAAAATCCCACTGACCCACCAATGCGACCTATAGTGTTAGGTAGAGGCGGGCTACTGATCCACTATCTACATATGTAGAGAACCATCTTCATCCCATTCTAGATAAGGTTGATGTTATCTTGAGAGACACAAAACATTTTCTACATAGGTTACATGAATGGCCTAATAATTATTGTGAAGATGAATTTATATTAGTAACCATGGACGTTGTGTCATTATTTACATGCATTCCCAATATGACTGAGATTGAGAACATTAGACTTTTTCTTAGTGAACATTCTGAATATAACAATGACTCTATTATCTAATATGTGCTCTTTTAGATATCATCTTAGAACACGGTGTGTTTTTGTTTGTTGACAAGTTCAATATACAGTGTACAGGGGTTGCCATTGGCACCAAATGCATGAATAGCTATGTGAAAATGGTGTTAGCTGAATGGGAGTCTGAATATATTTTCAGTGATAAAAACAATTTCTCTAAGTTTATTCTCCACTATGGTTGCTTTGTGGATGATATATTTTTTTATCTGGGGAGATACCTTGGATACACTACTTGAGTTTGTACAGTATCTCAATAATACTACTACGTTTCTATGTTTTACGTATGAATATTCCTATGAACAAATCCATTTTTTGGATGTCAATGTGGTTATAACCCTTGAAGGTATAGACATCTTGCTATATAAAAAATCTTGTAAAACCAATAATATAATACATGCCTGAGTTATGCACCCTAAGCGGGCAAAATCTAACATTTTAAAAGGTCAGTAATTTAGATCTGCGCGTCTACATACTAAGGATAGTGATATGTATAAGTCCTTTGATACTTTAACTGCACATTTTGTTAAGAGAGGTTATGATGCAATGAATGTGGCCATGGCTCAAAATGATCCAATTTCCTTAAGAGATACTTATACAGAACCATTTTTCTATGATACTTCTAAATATAATAAAGATATGAATAGGGATTCATTTTATCCATTAAGAATGTGTCTTACATATTCTAATGATACCAATTTTCATTTTCAATATCTTTAAAAAAACATTGTAAAATTTTCAAGTCTGATGAGGATTGCAAGAAGACACTAGGTGCCCAACCTTCCTTCTCTTTTAAAAATTGACTTTCTGTTAAAAAGATGTTATGTTGTAAATCAGTGCAGAAACTGCAACCTGGTTCAAGTGCAAGTAAAACAGATACTTTTCCTTGTCGAAGTTGTAATGTGTGTAAATACAGAAAAATAGATAATCAATTTATGCATCCTGACACAATGCTTATTTTTCATGTTAATGTCTTTGCCAACTATAGTACGTGTGATCTAGTGGATTGAGCTTTGTGTGGTAGCTGTCAATCATTTTATGATGGCAAGACGAATCATTGTTTAAGGGATCGCATTAGGGAACACCTGCATTGAATTAACAAACAAGGTAGCAAAAATGCCTTTGTCTAAACATGTTATCCATGCAGGAAATAAGCAGAGGTTTAAGTTTATGGTTTTAGAACTTTGTAAAACTGGTTTAAGGGGAGGGGATGTAAAAACCTATACTGAATGCATTGAAATCACATGGATCACAATCTTACAAGCTATAAAAGGGAAAGGGTTAAACAATTTTATACCAATTAAGCCTATATTGAAGTCACATGGCTTGAGACATTAGTATGTGTTTTATTTTATTAAAGTTTTTATCTTTCACACAGTCTGCCTAACCAGTTTGTATTTTATTTCCAATTCTTCTTTACAGAAACAAAAACTTTCTTTCAAGTAAAGCTAAAACAGCTCTGTGACATGCCTAGCTACTTGCAACCCTTCTCTACGGCTCTCACATTCTCACCAATTTACAACCCTCGCCCATTATCCAGCTTGAGTACACATAGAACGATATAGCTAAATTCAGTGCTGAACAACTATACTTCTCTTATTACTGCTTAGCACTCCGTAAACTGAACTGGTTAGAATTCCCCCATAACATTATCCTCTCTCAGCTTCAGAGAATTCTTTCTATTCTATACCAGACCTCTTTCTGCCCCAGCATCTCATCTATCTTCTCCTCCTACACCCCAGCAAGAACACTCCGGAGTTTTGACCAACATCTCCTGTGCATTCACAAACACAACATCAGCATAGGAAAAAACCTTTATAGCTGTTACCCTGCTGAAAAACTGGAATAAACTACCACTTGACATCTGGCACCTTAGACCCAAACTACAATTCAGAAAGGCAGTAAAAATCACGTAGGCAGAACAAACTATGCCTATGCTATCCCCCCTCTAAATGACCCATCTCTATAGCCCACCCACTATCTCACCTTACTTCTACTTCAGTGAAACCCTACCTTCCTCCTCATATCTCTTCACTTCAGCACTGCAAACCATCTTTACTCTTTCCCTCGAACCTACACTCTTAAAAAGATCTTGCATGCCACCTCCTCTTCTCCCTTTCACAGCCAGTTTAACCTATACTGATGTATAACTTTCAACAGTTGAAAGACCAAGCTTAGAAAAACTTACCTAATTACCTTTACCACACTGTAACCACTATTCTTTGCCTTGTAAATGTTATATGTATTGCTTTCTTTTTTATTCTGCAGTGTACACTATGTGTTGATATGTACAGACTAATTGTCATTCATGTTAACCTGCTTTTGTATATATCTACTTGTGACTTTGATAGTGATTTTGTACTATTATCTCGGTACTACTCAACTTAAATGTATATATTTGTATTAACTGTGGAGCTTTTGTCCCCAGGTCTCCACTGAAAAAGGGGCTCTGTCCCAGCTGGACCAACCCAGTCAACAAATGTCAAATAAATAATAATAATAATAACTGGAAAAAACTGCACATCCTCCTTCCTTAATACTCAAACAGGTGTACCTCAGAGTTTTATATTAGGTTTTCTATTATTTCAAATATTCATAAATGACTTCCACCAATGTATCCCAAATGCTATCATCTCGCATGCAAAGCTTCTAGGTGTTCTTACTGATGAACAATTAAAAGTTGATATTCATCTGCAAAGCAATATAAAGAAAATTCACCAAAAGCTAGGTATGCTCTATTGCCACAACTGTTATCTTACTCCCTCTACTAAGCATGTCCTCTCTACCTCCTACTTCATTCCCTCACTCTTGTATAGCACCCCCCCTTCTTACTGATCTCCAAAGCTCTCTAAAGACAAAACTATCCTCCTGTTATAATAAAATCTCAAAGTTTGCTACCGGATCCAAATCCTCCTCCCACCACTGTGACGTCTTTCACAAATGAAGTTGGCTAGAACTGCCTAACTATCTCTCCTGCATCCAACTAACTAATGCACATAAACTCATTTTCAAACCCTTTCTGTGCCCCTCTCTTGCCTCTACTCTCAAAATACATCAGCCTGATAAACTACTCAGGTCTAACAACCAGAACCTGCTCAAAGTGTACAAACCAGCACGCATTTCAGGCAAACTTCTATTATCCTTCTCTCTAGCAGACCAATGGAATTCCCTTCCACCACATATTTGTACCATCAACAACCACTCCACCTTTAAGACCTTGTTCCATTCCCACCTGTCTCCTCACTGGGAATGGACCTGCTCTCACCCTACCTGTCTTCCCTCTACCTCACCCCAATCCCCCTATCCTCCTTTTTCTCACAACTTCAGTTCTAATACTGATCACCACTATTCTTATCTACCTGGCTCTTTTAATTGTAATTTACTCCCTATAATTTCTGACAAACTCTTACACTTGTACAACATGCAACCCTGTGTAACGTCTTTCTCTAGAATTCTAATTATGGCTGATTGAGCCACAAGCCTCTACTGTGTTATAACATGCACAATATACTTGTATCCTACATTCTGCTTCTGGATGCTGAGACAGAACATACAGCACCATGATTGTTTTTTTTTTATATATTGTTTTTATACTTGTTTTTTTTTATATATTTATTTACTTTTATTGCATGCCAAAAATACTATGTAACGATTTCTATATATATGTTAATTTCCAACTGTATTATGGCATATTTTGTACATGAAGCTTTTCTCCCCAGGCCTCCAGTGAAAATGGGCTTTTTTTGGCCCAATGGACTATCCCGGTGATCAAACTGTAAATAAATAATAAATAAATAAAAATGTTTAATTGTACAGGATATATTGCTAGTTGTTTGTTAATAATTATGAAAATAAGCAATATGGACATTTATGTCACAGTGGTGCAGTGGTAGCATTGTTACCTCACAGAAAGAGGTTCTCCCATTCGATTCTTGGCTGGAGTGCAGGGAGTGCCTTCTGTGTGGAGTCTGTATGTCCTGCCCACGGTTGGGTGGGCGTTCGAAAGACATGTGTAAATGGGCATGCCTTCATTGAAGGTTGAACGTCGAGCTGGCACTTCGGTGTTCGTGAAAATCTTCTGCCAATCATTAGCGGACTGGAGTTCCGCTGTGGCGACCACTAACCAGGAAAAGCCGAAAGACAACAACAACAACATTTCCAAAAAACAAACAAACAAAAAACAACATGTGAAGCCCTAGATGCATAAGAAAACTAACATTGTACTGTAAGTTGCACATGTTGAAAGATATTTAATGTTATTTATATTGATAATTATGTAATTAAGCATATATTTTGATATTTCTGTATGCAGAAATGAATTTCTTGCTATCATGTGAAAGCTCATGTCTAGTTAACAAAAGTTTATAACAATGTATGTCCAAGTTGTACAGTTTACCAAGATATGACAATTTGTTTTTGAAAGTTTAGCAAAAAATATAATTCTGGGTTTGTGTGCATTATAAAATATTACAGTATGTATGAAAAAAGACTATGAATGCACTGACTGTTATCACTGTGAATAATACTTTTTACTGACAACATTATTTGTATAGTTTTAACAGCTCTTACTGCTCACAAAATGTTTGCATTTGTTTATCTTACGTTTTTTAACTTAATTTTTCAGAAAAGTTTCTGAAATGCAAGGGTGTGTGCAAGTTGCTAGAGGTGTGACATTCCACACTACATAGGTATTAATGAGTTAAGAGAGGCTCCTTATTCTGCTGTCCTTCAATATGTCTCCCACTTGCTTTCCCTCCACCATCTTGTCCTTTTTCTCATCTTCTAGATTTGTTTACAATTTGTTTATTTCTTGCTCATCTTTGCCCCTGCGTATTTCCTGGTTTTGTTCTCTTCCCTGCAAGGGTTTCAAAGTCTGATGTTGCATGACTTCCCAGTGTCTCTGCATCACCTCTCTTATGTATAACATTGTTCTTGTTCATCTCTGACAGATGATTCAGGAACGTTGTTCAGTGCTGGGAGCACAAAAGGTAGCAAAAAAAAGTAGCATATTGTGTAGCCTCCATTCCCTTTCTTGTACATACAGATTTGCTGGGTGTTTCAACCATACTGCTGTTCATTTCATCCTTAGCTTATTTAATACCTGTAACATAGTTTTCCTTCTCCTACAGAGTGTTTTGGGGGTAATTCTTAACTAGATGTACAAACATTGCTGCAAACAGGGTAACTTGCCATATTTTTTTACAGCAAAGGAATGGAAGCATGCCAAAACATGCCTGGATTGGCTTTATGCTGCAACTTGCTTCCATCCCAATCTATGTAGCCTCTCTATTAGTGTGTCTTAATTTCCCAGCAACACAAATCTCTCCTGTAATAGTTCCACTACAAACTGCCCCAGTTCAACTTCACCCACTCTCACTTGTATTTCAGTTACCCTGATGTTGTTCCTGCTTAAGCGATTTCCAAGACCATCCCTGGTTTTCTCTGATTTTATATTGTTTTTGTTAGTTCTTGTATTCTGCAGATTTGTTCTAGCAGCTCATCTTTTATTGCTGCCTTATCTTCCTTCAGATCTTACATGTTTCCTTCTGTTTGCTGTTATCCTATTGCTTGTTTCAAGGTGCTCACATCCTTATCTACTGTGATTATCTTATAAACAAAATGCACAATCGGCCCTTTTTATTTGCAGACTTAAAAGTGGACATCTGTTCCTCCTTTTGTTGTCATTCACTCATCTTTTTTCAGTGTTGATTTTTCTCCCTGGGAGCATTATTTTTTCCCAAATGTTTATAGGCCCTGTCCAGAGTTCCGGGCTTAGGCAGCCATCATGCTGAGTGCTGTGGTCCCACCAACCCTCAGAGGATAATTTGATAAATAAACCACTGACTACGCAACATAAACAAGAAAAGGTCAGGATTACCTAACCATCACATCAATCATTGCCAGTGATACCACACAGGTATCTGAACTGGGGTCACTTATTATGACTGTTATTAGACATAAAAGTGGAAAATGGGCTATGGTTAACCAGGTATGAAGGATATTGCACACTGGATATCATAATTTAGTAATAATGACCTAGAAATGTAATTTGACCTGTTTCAATGAGACTTGTACAGTGCAACTCATTGCACCCCATATCTTCCTAATCTTTTAGATCAAGAATCAGAAAAAAAGAAAACAAAATCAGGATAAGAGGTTAAATATTATTTTAAATACCTAAAAAGTTGCTAGTATAACAAGTTTTGAATTAGGAATCATTTTCTAAATGATATGAAGTCTGAAACTCATGTTTGTTATTACTTAGTGACTGCAGTTTACAACACTTTACCAGTAAAACAAAAATTTTATGAAGAATGTATCATAAATATGAGGAAAAATTATGGATAACTGAAAATTATGCCCTCTGCACATGCATGCATACACATACACACATGTACCTACACAAGCACACGCACTCACATGTGTATGTACACACACACACGCACACACACACACACACACACACACACACACACACACACACACACACACACACACACACACACACACAAGCATACAAACACATTCAACCAACAATTACAACCATTTCTGTTACTGTACTACTACAGATATCTGCTTGATGTCATATGAATGACTAAATACGTAACTAATGGCCGAGAAATGTATCTCATCTCACTGCTAACAGAATCATATAGTGTAATAGTAATGGTCCAACAATGTATCTCATCTCACTGCTAACATAATCATGTCGTGCAATAGTAATGGTCCAACAATGTATCTCATCTCACTGCTAACAGAATCATGTAGTGCAATAGTAATGGTCCAACAATGTATCTCATCTCACTGCTAACATAATCATGTCTTGCAATAGTAATGGTCCAACAATGTATCTCATCTCACTGCTAACAGAGTCATATAGCGCAAAAGTAATGGTCCAACAATGAATCTCATCTCACTGCTAACAGAATCATGTAGTACAATAGTAATGGTCCAACGATGTATCTCATCTCACTGCTAACAGAATCATGTAGTACAATAGTAATGGTCCAATGATGTATCTCATCTCACTGCTAATAGAATCATGTAGTGCAATAGTAATGGTCCAACGATGTATCTCATCTCACTGCTAACAGAATCATGTAGTACAATAGTAATGGTCCAACGATGTATCTCATCTCACTGCTAATAGAATCATGTAGTGCAATAGTAATGGTCCAACAATGTATCTTAGCTCACTGCTGTCGGATCAATTTAGCGTAAACCATTACAACTCCTTTCTTCTAATGAATCAGAGACAAAGGCACAAAATCAGGAACAGATCTTAAATATTTCTCTCATGTACCTAAAACCTGATAGAATAACAGTCACTTACTAAAAAAGTCACACAGCTTACTTTAGCAGAGCAAATACCTCTCATCTTCCTTGCTCAAGATTTCTGGACAAAGCCACAAATAATGGAAGGGGAGGCAAAAATCCAAAAGGTGCAAAATGTTTGTGTTTATTTCTGTTTTTTTTTATCTGTTTGTTAACCAGGTAAACCCACTGGACAAACTATCCTTTTTCAAGGGTAACCCAGGAACACTGTGTGATTAACTGACTCATAATGTCACACAGTAGGCAAATGGAGGTGGAAAGAATTAAACCCTGAATTGTTGACTAAACAAAACAGTTTGTTAGCAGCTTAGAGCCATAAGTGCCCAACAACTCTAATTCATAGACATGCATGTTTTGAACAATAAGAACTATGAAACTTTAATAAATTGCTTAACTGTTTGACTTCAGTCCTATGTTATTTACTAGGAAATTAAAACTGTAATGCGGGGCAAGCCAAAAATATAAGGCAATATCAAAGATGTTTAGCAAAACTGGAGACTTATGAGAGTCAAACAACTCACTTAAGCACTTAGAATAATGAGTGTTGCATGGGCATGTATTTTCTGGGCAGCAAGATTTATTAACATTGATGACTAGCATTATAGATTGTGATCTTAATCTTTTTTTAAAAAAACAAAATCAAAAATCAAAAGTTTTATAAAGGATGGCAAAAATAAGATGCAATATCAGAAGTGTTCTGCAAAATCAAAGACAAAAGAGAGACAAAGAACTTTAATTCACTTAGTATTACATCTGTTGGTGTTTGTTAAACAGGACAGTCCAAATGGGCACAACTGACCCTTTTCAGTGAAGGTCTGGGGAGAAACGTTTCCACAGAAATTACAACATTGTTATATAGAGAGAACTTTATAGATATGATACAATTTTAAAAAGTTAACAGAGCAATAAGGTTTGCATTGACATGCATTTTTTGAACAATAAGATCTATGAAACCCAAGTGTCATTAATGACGGACTGTAATTCATAGTGATTTATCAGAAAACAAAGCATTTTACAGCAATGAAGGCAAACAAAAGTATGAGGCAAAATCAGTGCTGTTGCCTTATGCCCTCTGCAAGAGGTATCAGATTCGCACACTAAAATACACAGACTTACTAGATCCACACTAAACAAAAAAAAAACATCTTCAACACTGTGTAGTACTGGCTCTTTCAAAAGATCATGGTACTGCTGGATTACAGGTTTTTCTACTATTGAGCTGTTTTGACTGTGACAAGCTTCAGGAAGTCTCCCTCTTTCATTGGCTCAACATTCAAGCCAATGAAGAAGAAGAAGAAACTGAAGTTGTCACATGTTAAAACAGTCACAAGTGGACACAGTTTCTTTTTTAATGTTGACATTTATGGTGGCCTTAGTGACCACTGGGACCTAGACAGCTGACTAGGTTACTTTGTGGTGCATCCAGCCCTGACCATAGCAACTGTAGTACTTCTGGCCAGTTAACAAAAATCGTTTTAACATCCTGTAGTATGCAACACTGCTGTGAACATCTGTACACATCAGTGATATAGCTGCAACATTCGTGTCTGTTTGCAGAGATATGTTTTCAACTGGAATTCTACAATATTTCCATAATTTTAAGTCTTTATGTATTACATGTTTTTGGCATGATAGGTAATTAGACAAGGAGTGCCTTATGCACATCTGTTGGCGAAGGTCAGTTTTGCAAGTGGTGGAAAAAACTTTAATGTATGCTGCACTGTCCACAAGCCAGCCCTGTGATTTCTGCTTACTGGAGATCATCCGCAACAGTCTTGGTATCTAGCTCATATAAAATAAGCAACTTAGGAACATGTTAGAACATTATGATGTAGAATATTTACAAAGTGAGCAACAAGATCCATATATATTTTGTAATAGCAACAAGAAGTGTTGATTGGAGTCTAGGTGGCAGCAATATGCAAAAATAAACACTAATGATAAGCCTTCATTACTCTCAGAAGGGATGCAGACACAAGTGGCTGAAGTAAGGGTCATTTGTGGGTAGCTAAGCTTAGCCATCCAGTAGGATCATAGAGTCCAGCTACAGCTCTCCCTTGTTGAGAGGAGTCAGTTGTTGTGGTTTAGGCACCCACTCAAGATGTCTTCTGGGTATCTTCTACAGAAGACATGCCACACATATCCTAATAGAAGGATCTGGAGTACAATATCTGGAGAACCCACATGATGTTCTGGAGATTGCTGCTGGGGAAATGAAAGACTGTAGCACTCTCAGCATGCAAGCACTACAACATGTGGTTTATAAAATGGAAGGGAGGATGAATGGATGAAAACACAGAGTGGGAGCTCCCAGTATTAGTAGGAATGATCCTGTAACAGCATAAGCAATGCATTATAATAAATGTTATTCAAACAGCTTAAACTCCAGGACTGAATTATGATACCTGGCAAATGAGACAAATGGGTAGTGGCATAATCATACACAAGTGTTCTTTTAGCTAGGGTACATTAAACATTTCTGGGAAGAGCAGGTTCATTTTTTTGCACACTGACTATATTTATACATCACTTTAAGATTGTTGTTCATAAATTTGAAAATGTGCTGTTTCCTGTGCATGCATTATTGAGGTATTCTAGTAAACTCTAAATCAGTGACTGGTTCTTAAAAGAGGAATTCTGTTTCTGTGATATTTCTTTTTTGAAATAGTAGTTTATCTGTCCTCATTGTTATGTTGACCTTCCTGCTATGGAAAGGCATGTTAATAAAATAAGATTTATGTAATTGTCCTTGTTAAAGTATCAATGACACACGGGCTCTTAGCATATGTAGCTGTGGTGGTGAATGACAATATTAGAATAGGAGATGGCAAACTTGTCTTCGAAACAGGCAGAGAAATATGTAAGAAAGAACACAGTGTGAGCAAAGCAAATAACAGATGTATGCCCTCGACAGACATGAAAGTATTTCAAGGGGGTGCATTTTGCTACATTTGCATTTATTTCTAATTGTTTGCTAGATGGCAAAGTGTTGCAGAACTAGACAAACAAAGGTACTCAGACTTACAAAATTTTCTGTGCACTATAAGACATGTACAAGGAATGACAGTACCACTGTTACAGACACTCATGATGTTGATGTGTCCCAGTGAATGAGTATGATGTCATACCAGGACAGTCATGCTGCTACTGCTGTAACCCGATGAATGTATCTGATATCATGAAAAGGCAGATATGAGGTTGCCATGTCCAGGTGAATGTGTTTGATACTATGACAGCTCAGACATGATGCTGATGTGGGGCCTTGGTAAATGCTTATGATGTCATGGTAAGGCAGTCATGAAGCTACTGTGCCCCCTGTGAATGTGTACAATGTCTTAATAAGGCAGTCATGACGCTGCTGTGCCGCCTGTGAATGTGTATAATGTTTTAATAAGGCAGTCGTGATGCTGCTGTGCCCAAAATTAGCTGCAGCATGGAACACAGGTTTTATAAATAGGTCATAAACAATATCTACTTGACAAGCAAACACAGAGTACATTAAGTGAGGCGGAAAGAGCTGGGTCACAGTGACACACAGCACAAGAAGTGCCCACACAAAGCAATGTGTGCAGCTTAGCTACCTTCAGCTGAAGAACCTGAAGGGATAGTTTGTTCCGTGTGTGCAGAAATGAAACTGAGTTAGGCTAAAGGAAGCAAGGATGCTGAAGGGTTAGGTCAGCAGATAAGAAAGGTGAGAAAGTGAGTGTATTTCTATCATAAACCCTCATATAAAAAAGAAAAAAAGGTTCCCCTTGCGTCTAGTGTTCCCCAAACCTATGTTATGTGTCAATACCCTTAAGGCATGGGCTGAAAGTGAAATCTCTGGTGGCTAGTGTTTTTCCAACCCTAAGTGTCATTAAGATATGATATATCAGAGGTATCCCTGGTGACTAATGTTTGCCCCCAATCCAGGTGCTGTTAAGGCACAGAATGTAAAAGTTTTCCTTGATGTCTAGTGTTGCTGCCCCAATCCTTATTATTTGTAAGTGCTGTTAAGGCATGAGATGTAAACGTTATCTCTCAGATCTAGAGTTTCCCTCTCCTGATCCCCATTATGTTTAAGTGCTATTAAAATGAATTGTACAACTTATCCTTGGTGTCTGGTGGTTCCCCTGACCCAACAATGATGCAGCAGTTGCTCGTTAGTCTGAAGAAGTGTGCAGGTATGACATCTCTCACCCACACACACATTCACATATTCACTCATTCCAGATACACACACATACAGACAAACAGACACACACACACACACACACACACACACACACACACACACACACACACACACACCTTCCCACAAGCGCACACACACACACACACACACACACACACACACACACACACACACACACACACACATACACACACAACTTATCCCTTCAATAACCTCCCCTAATGTGAGCTCCTAGGTAGATATACACCTGGGATAATCCTTCCTATGTGTGTCGCTCTCTGCAGATACTGAATGACTGTGTGTGTGTGTGTGTGTGTGTGTGTGTGTGTGTGTGTGTGTGTGTGTGTGTGTGTGTGTGTGCGTGTGTGTGTGTGTGTGTGTGTGTGTGTGTGTGTGTGTGTGTGTGTGTGTGTGTGTGTTTGTTATTGTGTGGGATAAGGAGATCTCTGTAATTACTTTATAGCACAGGTTGTTAGGATGCTCAACTATGTGACAAAGAACAGCTCTGTTGAGTAATTCTTAGTCATGAAAATTTCCTATTAATGAGATGTTTCCCCTGTGGGAGTATGCATGGCAATGACTCACAAACTGGTACAGCAGCACAACTCAACATAATGAAGTCTTGGGCTTCAGTCCAGTTTAATTTAGCCTTTTTTGTATTAATTAATTCACCTAGTCAATTATCAGGAGGACTGTGATTTATTTTAAGGTAGGGGTTACCTGGCTAGGGATTCTAATCTATGATTTCTACAATCAACTTTACCTCCTTAGTAAAAAGTGTGACTCACATCACCCCAACAACCAAGTTGCCTCTGTTCAGGGCACATTGTAGATGTATATTGACATATTAATCTAACTTTTGTGTTTCTTCTCTGCACCAGCTTTAAAAAGTTGTTGTCTTTGTCCGCTCAATTTAGTTGCATTAATTTTTATGTAATTTTTTATTCCATTCATATTCCTTCTGATGTAATTCTGTTTCTTAATGTTATGTAAATTACATGTTATATTTCTCATGTTGTATTATCTATTGGTAATGTACTGTCTTGCCCCTCTGGCCTGAGCCATGACTCAAAATGGTCCTTGGACTGGTCCACCTACCTAGTCAATAAACTGTAAGTAAATAAATACATTCTAAGCAATGCAGTATTATTTTCATGACATCATTTAGGTCAATATTACACTTGGGTGACATTTTATCTTATTTTATTGTTTTATATTTTATTAATTGACAGTATTAACACTAACCTATTACTGTCTTATTAAGCTCAGGTAAGTTTTACTCAGTGCCATGAGTTTGAAGTTTGCTTGGTCTTTTTTTAGTAAAACAGTGATACAAGTAAGATTACTAGGGAAGTGGGTTACAAAAGGTTTATCTCTGTTGTCAGGATTCTGTGTGTATTTGGTGTTTTTAAAGCTATTAGCTTTATTTGTTTATAGTCTTATTTTGTTTGTGATGTCATTTAGTTTATTATTGCAAAAAGCTAACAAGCCCCATGAATCTGACCGCGTCTTTTAGTCGTCAATGATCTATATGATCTATATTAACAAATACTTCGCATTCTTACTAACCTAACCTCTCATCATATTATCTTTCTATACCTGTCACCTGTCGTATCCCTCAGTCTTAGAGTGAACTTGTATCTTTTTATTTTTATTTCTTAGCATAGTGGACTATACTTCTAATAGTTTTGTATATACCGATTGTAATCATTGTTTTTATTTATTTTTATTTTTGCTTCATAGGTGTCTCCTCATGCTTTATTGTTTAATATGTATTCCGCTATCAAACAGTATGTATATATGCTTTTTAAATTTCATTTGTACTGCTGTTTTATTTGATATTTGAGATTTTCTCCCTGGGCCTCTGCTGAAATTGAATATTTATTACCTAGCTGGACTTTCCCAGTAAATAAATGTCAATAAATAAATAAATTGTGCTGGGCTTTGTGCTTGAGGTCTTCTATTTACAGTTCAGAATCAAAGTATTCAACAATCCCATTTTAAGTGAGTGGGGCTTTAAGTTCATGTATTCAAGGAGTCAAAGGTCACTTCTAAGTTGACTTGAGATATTCACAGATTATTTAAATTTATATAAAAGAATGTGGTGGTGGAGAGCTTAGTGTTGTCACCTCCCAGCAAGAGGTTCTCTGGTTCAATTCTCAGTTAGAGCACTTTATGTGTTGAGTTTGCATGTCCTCTCTGTGGTTGAGTGAGTTTTGGAGATATGCAATAGATGCATGTGCATGTACCTTCTGTGAAGGTTGGATGCTGGGCTGGCAACTCAATACCGTAAAAACTCCACTGCCATTCAATCCGCAGACCAGTGATCCACTGTGGCGACCCCTAATGGGAGAAGCCAAAAGCCATTGCTATTTAAATTTATATAAAAAGAAGATTCCCCCTAAGTGGAATGTTTACTTACATTTCTACAAGTTGTCATTTTACTTGCTTGTTTTACCAAAATTAAATGTTTCACTGCACCACAGTAAGCCAGTTTTATTAACAGTTCTCACTGAGACAATGGGACATTTCAGTACCCTCTGTCTTAATTGTTTATTAGCACAAAAGTATACATGCATGCAGTAGTTGCATTGTGTTTTCAGATTATTTCAGTATGTTCAAAGGAAACTGAACTGTAACACAGTTATATGATCGAGTTGTATCATGTGATGAAAATTCAAAAGCTGTGAGAATTAAGATGATCATTATGTACAACTCCCATTAAATGTTATGCAGTGAAATTAGACCTTTGAGAGGAAAGTGTGGATTTACCTGAAATACAAGCAAACAAAAATACTTCCGAATTGAACTACTCTAGGATTTTTGGAGGAAATCATGATTTATAAACATTTTTGTCAAAACAACTTTTTTTGGAAACTTAAGGTATCAAACAACACTAAATGTAAACTCTTAACAATTTTCATAAACTGAAATGTTACTAGAACATTTTCAACAGATGGTATTATCTACCAAAAACAGTTTTGAAAATAGACCACTTTCAAAATAAAATTGAAATTTACAGCATGATTGTATGAAATGGATGGAAGTATTTACATCTATGATTGTGCAACAAGGAAACCCATAAAAGATATGATCACTTAATGACATAGAAAGATGAAGAAAAGAATTGTACACAATTTCGACTGAAACAAAATACATGGCTGACTGAAAAATGAGGAAACTGAGAATAGAATAAAATCAAATAGCATAAGAGTATTTGGGGTTCCAGAAAATTTTAAATTATATGATCACCTCCTTTATCTACATGGTTATCCCAGGTATTAAAATCTCAGGATGGGTTGACCTGTGGTGTGGAGAAGTACACACATATCTAAAGGAAAACCATTATCTCCATATCCTAATGCCCCTTCAAGATCTATTACAGTAAAAATTATTTTATGCATAGACAAAAAAGTTCTGAAAACAACACGGACAAATTCAACACTTAAGGTTATACAGGCAGTGACTGTGCAACTAAAACTCTTGGAAAAGAACATCGTATTTGCCATTGGTGAAGTCAAAAAAGCAAATGGCATTACAGTTTGCATACTCTACACAGCAAGATTAAAATTACATCCCTCAACTAGTACAAGAATTTTTCATTCTCTAGATCACAAAATCAATCGGATGTACAACAGGAGGAAGAAAATCATGGCAAAAATTAGGAGGTGTAGCACCCAGCAGGATAAAAACACTCTCATTAAACTAAACAAATAACTCAGAGGACAAATAAAATCTACCAAAGCCAAATTTGAGGTAAGTTTGGCCTCCCAGGCCAAGGACAATCACAAATCATTCTTTAGCTATGTCCACAACCTCAAAGGCAATACACAATTGTGTGCAGAGCTCATTGTAAATGGAGCCACCAATACTGAGCCAGAAGATATAGCAAACCTCCTGGCTGATAAATTCACCACCAACTTTACTCCTCTCTCTCCCTCTACCTTTCCTCTGGAAATATCATCAAATATAACTCCCCCTATTATCACTAGGGAACAGGTCCTTAATGCTTTCTCTAAGACCAAGAACACTGCATCAGTGGGCCCAGACAATATCCCAGTATGCCGTCTAAATAGCATGAAACATGACCTTTCAGGGCCTCTAGAATTGCTATTTAACTGTAGCCTCCAAACAGGCTTCGTGCCTTATGAATGGAGAAAGGCAACAGTCATCCCTCTGCACAAAGGTGGGCCATCTACAGACCCTGGAAACTACAGACCCATAAGTCTCACTAGTCTTAAATGTAAAGTCATGGAAGAATTATCACAGAGATGATCAATAGGGGTATAGTAAACCTCCAGACACTGTACCCAACCCAGTTTGGTTTCATAAAGGGCAGACCATGCCTACTCAACCTGGTGGACTTCTTCGAGAAGGTCACCATAGCAATGGATGAGGGCAAAATCATTCACTCTGTCTAACTTGACCTGGCCAAGGCATTTGACACAATACCCCACTTGGGCATTACTGACAAGCTCAAGAGGTTAGGTACAAACCCGTATGTCACCCACTGGATAGCCAACTGGCTTGCAGACAGGACCCAGGAAGTTAGAATTGGGGAGTCCACCTCTACAAAGAGGCCAGTCATAAGTGGAATCCCTCAGGGATCAGTCCGTGGACCGCTCCTATTTGGCATTTACTTTTCAGAAGTCAAGGCCAATGTCAGGGGTCTCTGGCTGACTAAATTTGCAGATGATGGTAAATTAGGAGCTGTCATTGATTCTCACACTGGCACAAATATTCTCCAGGAGGGGCTGACACAAACAAATAACTGGTGTCAAAGTCATGGACTAAAACTAAATGCCAAGAAATGCATAATAGTATCCTTTGGGAAGTCATCCATCCCTGGTAACTACCCCTTAGAGTTGACCCAATAGTCAGGGACGTAGGGACACACATAGATAGTAATCTAGCCTTTGATCATCATGTCTCTACTCTCTACAGTGGTGAGGAAATCATTCTATTGTGCAACTTATAAACAAAGGTATGGCATCTAAGTCCAAGGAAGTCACTGTTCCACTGTATTCGGCATTCATCAGACCTGTCATTGAGTACAATGCCCCCTTTGGTATGTACTTAACCAGGCATATCCAACAACTGGAATGTCCACAGAGTTTCCTCACTAAAATAATACAGGGCATAAGAAATATGTTCTGTGCTGGCCGCCTCAAGGCTCTATCCCTGTATTCTGTCTCCTACAGGCTTTTGAGGGAAGATCTAAGCCTGGTATACAAGGAAATTTGTCAGAGCGCACTCTGATGGACCTCCTGCATATGCACAAAACAAACAGTACCAGAATTACTCATTCTAAAGACTTAAACCTTGCTTGTGATATAAACAAGACCTACTGGAGAGGTAGGTATGTATCCCAGAGACTACCTTGTCTATGGAACAGGCTCCCCATCCACGTGAAGCAAAGTTCCTCCCTAATCCAATTCAAGTGCAACTTGAACAACTGGATTGGAAACCGGAAATTCATCCCCGGTTTGGCACCTATGTCTCTGATGCAAACAGGCAATCTGTAATGGTTCATCTCCCAGGCCCATGCTTACACTTATCAAGTGTATCAGAACTCATCAGAGGTTTGGGATGCATGGCTAGGCTTAAAAAGACCCTTGTGGTCGTTAGCCTAGTAAACACCTATGAACCTAAGGTAAAATAGTCTTCTGTCGGCAAACCAGTAACGTCATTCCAACATCACAAAGAGCTGTTCAGAAAAAGGGAATGGATAAGTACAACACCTAAGGATCTAACATCATTGGTACACATTCATAATCTAGAAATGAAGAAAGAAACGAAGCTTCAATTCATGACTGCAATAAAATTCCACTGAAGCCACCCAGGCAAGGCTCCGGACACAGTTGGTATTTTTAAGTACTTTTAATAGTGTGCCAAGAACTTCTTCAGAAAATACAAAATGGACTGAAAAACAGTTTAAAAAGATTACCCAAAAAACACATGATCAATATATCCTATCACAGTAGGAAAAAAGTAGGTGTTGTCACTTGTGTGTGTCTGTACTTACAATGTAAAAAAACACTAAATATTAAAACGTGTGTGTGTGCGTGCGTGCGTGCGTGCGTGCGTGTGTGTGTGTGTGTGTGTGTGTGTGTGTGTATATATATATATATATATATATATATATATATATATTAACATGTATGCAAAAAACCTCAACAGAGTTTATCCATTTGCAGAAAACATTTAATATTAATTGTCTCATTGAGACCAAGAAAGCGATCGTCTCTTAAGTTAATTTGCCAGGTTGACTCATAATATTCAACCCTTGTTCTATAGTCTCCAGTGAAAATATCAGTGCTAACAGATTAAAACCAAAACAAACTGCAGCATGCTTGGCAAGGCATTATTAAAGTCCTTTTTTTCTAATGACTAACATATGTTCACAAATTCTTCTTGATAAATACCTGACAGTTTTCCCGATGTAAAAGCTAGGACAGGGCTCACAAGAGGCAAGATCATACCTCTCAACTGTACAGATTTTCACAAAATGTCCAGATTTTTGCCTCATAATTTTGGTCAGTTTCTCATAAAATTGTGGTTTTCTGGCAAATCATTGGAAAGGCATTGAGGTTTGAAGTCAGAAAATAATGACAGACACTTGAGTTTCAGACTTCATACCCCTTAGAAAATTCATGCTAATGCAAAACTTGTTATTCTATCAACTGTCTAAGTTTGAAAGAGCAATATTTAAAAAACGTCCATATTTTTGGGCCTTTGCCCCCTTTTATTTATGGCTTTGTTCAGGAGGTTGAGATGTATGGGCAAGATATATCATGTTCATAGAACAACAATCAACTCTATCGCTTGTCCAAAAATCTATGCCCAAGTGTCCAGACTTAACTTAAGAAGAATTACTGATTTATCTACACTGCTTGCACTTGCCACATTGGAAACTGCCGGGTGTGGGCAGCTAAAAGACCTAATAAAATTGTCCCTTTTAAGGACAGACTTTAAAATGGAAGATTTTTTGTAGGTGAACAGTGGTCTGTCCCCTACAAATTTGGCCAGTTTTGTATTATGTAAAATTATCTTCCAGTTATCTGTGATAATGTTTCTAATCAATGACATTTACATTGAAATTGGGGTAATAAAAGCTCATCTAAAGTGAATACTATTGTGCTTCATAGACACACAGTTCTCATTTATGTCCAAGCCTGATGATGTTGAGTCTTTAAACAGGATTGGTCGAACCTTATGCTGCCTGAGCAATAATATGTCACTTTCATCGTTAATCAACCAATCACTAATGTATCCTCGATCAACAAAAAATCTTCTAAGCTTTGATAATTTGTTCTGAAAAATGCTGTTGTCCATGGTCAACCTATCTAACCTAATGAGTTGTCCCTTTACTACACCTGTCTTCATATGCAGAGGGTGTAAACATCCTTGTGCAAATATTGGTTTACAAACTTGTCTTTTCTGTAAATTCTGCTGGTGAATCTTTTTTGTGGTCTGTCAAAAGGCAAAGTGATGAAGTAGTTAATAGTTTCGCCAAATCCACTGATTATAAACTTTAGAAAATGAGGTAGCTGACAAATGCAGAACAAATCTTCAAAACTCCCTTTCCACAACATAAATAAATCATCTATATTGTTACAGTAAAAAAATAATGTTGTTAGACAAATGGTGGGACTTCAAAAATGTGTCCCCCCAACTTGCCATAACCAAACTGGCAAAAACAGGGGCTACCCTTGCCTCCATGTCAACATCAGATGCCTGCTTATAGTGTTTGCCAAGAACTTAATTCATGACTATTTTTCTTTCTTCATTTTTTTTTACTGTAAGGAAGAAAGAAGAAAGTAATGCAAATTATTATACTATTAACACTGTATAATTAAAAGAGTTTATGATCTCTTTTTTCCTTCAACTATTCCTTTTTTTGTTCTCAAATTTTTACATATTTCCAACTATCAATGCACTACAGTAACAGTAAAGGAAGATCCACATATTATTCATTCAGACAATAACAATCTACATATTCTACAACATTGTCTATGGCTCAGAAAAAAGTTCTAGAATCTTACACAGTTCTTTGGGGGATATGGTAATCTTGTCCAACACCTGTCACAGAGAAACATCAAAAAGAAAAGGCAGAATTACTCCTTGAAAGGGGTAATATGAGAGCCTATTGGTACATCACTCAATGATAAATTTCAAATTAGAATAACATGTAAACAATAAGAAAAATAGTTTGCAATTCTATTAAGGAAACTAGTTTGGCACTATCAGTTTTCACGCTAACATGCTCTATTCTAAATCTGAGTGAATATGCTGATCTTGACATATAACGAGACATATGCCAGAGTCTAAATTGAATGACTGAAGAGAAGGAATGAAGATTACCAGTTTGCTGTTTTCCTTTTTTAATATTTTAAGGTCTCTAATCCACATTCTACCTTCACATTTACACAAATCATACAACAGTGAAATTTCAGACTTGTTGGCTGTTGGTGAAGCACCCACCAAGAGGAGAAAATGCTGAGAGAAGAAAGGAGCCACTTTTGAGATTTTAAGTATTTTGCTTCAGATTATTTGTTAAGTTTTTCTGCATTGCCGCCTACTTTTGAGCATTTTCTGGCTTGTTAAACGTGATTTCTGTGTTGGTAACTGTATTTAGAACACAACCTAGAGCTGATTATTGAATTTCCTGCCTGCACTTATTTTTAAATAGTTTTTATTCTTAAAACTTGCATTTTATCTGTCTCTGGCCTAGCACTCAAGTGTGGGGTCATTTACTGCACTGTTCCAACTTGTTGATACCTGTGAACCTCTGCTTTCCTTAAAAAAAACAAAAAAACAAAAAAATCTTGCTTTTTTTCCTACTTTTCTGAGATTTAAAAAAGTTCAGTTACAGATTTGCTGTCTGAACTGTTTGTAAGTTTCTTGGAGGCCATTGTTTGCTTGGGCTAAAGGGAAGTCTCTGTGTTCATCAGTGGCAGTGATAAACATTGAGCAGCCTGCCTGCCCCTGTGGGAGTGGTTACTGCCTTGAAACTGTAGTTTTATTGGCCATTTTGGGTAAATTCCTAACTCCTTGATCTCCCTCTCTTAAAACCCAATTGCCTCATGGTTTTGGCATCTTTTCAGACTTATTGGCTGTTGGTGAAGCACCCACCAAGAGGAGAAAACACTGAGAGAAGAAAGGAGCCACTTTTGAGATTTTAAGTATTTTGCTTCAGATTATTTGTTAAGTTTTTCTGCATTGCCGCCTACTTTTGAGCATTTTCTGGCTTGTTAAACTTGATTTCTGTGTTGGTAACTGTATTTAGAACACAACCTAGAGCTGATTATTGAATTTCCTGCCTGCACTTATTTTTAAAATCGTTTTTTTTCTTAAAACTTGCATTTTATCTGTCTCTGGCCTAGCACTCAAGTGTGGGGTCATTTACTGCACTGTTCTAACTTGTTGATACCTGTGAACCTCTGCTTTCCTTAAAAAAAAAAAAAAAAAAAAAAAAAAATCTTGCTTTTTTCCCACTTTTCTGAGATTTAAAAAAGTTCAGTTACAGATTTGCTGTTCTGAACTGTTTGTAAGTTTCTTGGAGGCCATTGTTTGCTTTGGCTAAAGGGAAGTCTCAGTGTTCATCAGTGGCAGTGATAAAGATTGAGCAACCTGCCTGCCCCTGTGGGAGTGGTTACTGCCCTGAAACTGTAGTTTTATTGGCCATTTTGGGCCAATTCCTAACTCCTTGATCTCCCTCTCTTAAAACCCTCTTTTGCGCGGTTTTGCGCATTTTTGCGGATAGCGCAACATCGGGCAGCACCACCTAATTGGGTTTAAACTATTCCTGGCTCCACAAAGTCTGCTCTTCACTTTTTCCCTTAGAACTGCTCTATCTCTCAAAGTAAACACCATATTCTCATTCTAGGGCCCCTCACTGGTCCAAATAAGTAATTTTACAAGTTAGCACTAATAAACCATAAGCACTACTTACTCTTATACTCTCTACGATTACCTTGTCCCCTATTGGTCCATTTTAATTCAGTTCCCTATATTACTCTAGCATGTCCAAAGGTCAGTCAATGGTTTCCTCTCCAGTCCAGCTGGTGAATCTGGGAATATTGAGGCAATGTTACAACTGTCTCATGTACACGGACAACCATCTCCTCCTCCAAACAGGTTCGAATATATGTGAGAGATGCAACCATATTGCCAAACTGGAGGCTGAGCTCTCTCATCTCAAAACTGGTGTAACCAGTCAGGAGGAGAAGGTAACCTCACACAACACAATCCCAGTATCACATAGTCCCACCACAACAGCGAACCAAACACATAAAAACACAAAAACATACTCGGAGGCTCTAAATATAAATCTACCTAAGCAACAGAGACCTCCAAAGCAGACAGCCAAGCAAACGCTACCCCAAAACAAAACACGTACAACACATAGCACACAAAGTCAGTGTGCCAAGCAGTCACAGCCCTAAAGGCTGAATAACACACCTGATACTCTTGTAATAGGTGACTCTATTGTCAGACACACTGACGTCCCACTCACCAGGCTGAATAAAGAGAAGGTCACAGTGAGCTGCCTGTCGGGTGCTAGGATCTGCCACATAACGCAAGCACTCAGGTCACTCCAAAGCAAATACAAATATGACTCAGTCATTGTACATGCTGGCATGAATGACCTGAGACGTACCTCCCTCGACTACATGAAAAGAGACATAGAGGAGCTCTCTGATCATGTAGCCCAGGCCGGTATGACCTTGACCTTGAGCAGCATCTTACCCTCACCTAGAATGATGCCACAGTATAAAGACAAAATGATCGATTTTAACAATTGGCTAAAATTTTGGTGTCATTCAAAGGGAATCCAGTGTCTGTCAGCCTGGGATGACATGCTCGACAAGCCACGCTGCTTCGCTAGGGATGGCTTGCACCTGCCACCCCTGGGCTTTCAGATATTGGCAAAGGCTCTTGCCACCCCCGTAGTGCCTTTTTTAGGCAAGGCTCAAAAGTCAAACCCACCTCCATAGACAGCACAAGGAACAAGAAACTAAGGGTAATGCTGCTAAACTCCAGAAGTCTTAACCTCAAGATGCATGCACTCGAAGTTCTCCTCAGTATGGAGAACATCGATATCTGTGCAGTGACAGAAACCTGGTTCAAGACTCCAGAGAGCACCCCAGCACTACCAGGTTATACCTCATATCATGATTTTCAACCCCAAAACCCAGACCAAACCACAAAAGGAGGGGGAGTTTCCATATTTATCAAGGATATCCACACCTCCAGGTTAGTGGCATTGCACGAAGTATTGGAGACCATCCATGTGCAACTGACAGTGGGCAAGACTGCTTTTCAGTTTATAGCATCCTACAGACCACCCTCTCAAAGTCAGGAATCCCACTCAGCTTTCCTGAAAACATTGGAGAACATGAAGATCTTTCTGAACACCATTATATTGGGTGACTTCAACTACCCAAACATAGACTGGGAGCATTACTGAAGCCCCAGCACCTTAGCCCAAAGGTTCCTGGAATTTATAAACTCAAATGCTATGGAACAACTAGTCACCACTCCCACAAGAGGGGAAAACATACTAGACCTGATAATTAGCAACATGGGGACTCTATGCTCCATACAAGAAGTATATCCCTCATTGGTAAGATCAGACCATAAATGAATTTCACTGGATATCCACATCCCGACCCCCAACCCCAGTCCAGAAAACCACAGTGAAAAACTTCTCAAAAGTGAACTTCACACTTCTCAAAACTGTAGTGGAATCCTTTAAGGCCCCAGAGCCAGTGGAAACTACGGTCCAAACTGCAGAATCCTTTATAAACGCATTCTATGGACATCTCCAGGAATGCATGGATCATGCTATCCCAAACAAAATCAAGACCCAATCATCCAAAGGCAGGCGTCCAGTCTGGTGGACCCCAGCCATAAATAAACTGTACAACAGAAGGAGGAAGCTACTACATGATAGAGCAAAATCCCTAAAAGGGAAGGCATCTCTGATCAGTACTAGCAAAAAATTACGATCCCTCATAAAATCCTCCAAGGCCAGCTTCGAGAAAAAAATTGCACAGGACACTAAAGACAATCATAAGGCTTTTTTCAGTTATGTTAGGAACCTGGTATGCAACTCCCAGACTTGTTCTGAGTTGATTCTAAACGACAAAAAATACACTGAACCCACAGACATCGCCAATATCCTGGCAGACAGGTTCAGTGCAAACCCCCAAAAGAGCAAGTATCTATCCCGGCAGAGTGCAGCCTCCCAAACATCTCTGATGCTCAGGTGAAGGCTGCCCTCTCCAAAGCAAAAAACACTGCTTCCATGGGGCCAGATGGCGTCCCAGGTTGTGTCCTACATGAACACCAAGAAGAACTAATCCCTCAAGTAAAACTGCTGTACAATCTCAGCCTCACTACAGGATATGTGCCCAAAGAATGGCGTACAGCAACAGTGGTCCCACTCCACAAAGGTGGCGCCTCTGCGGACCCTGGAAACTATCGCCCCATAAGCCTGACTAGCCTAGTCTGCAAGGCTATGGAGAGGATCATCATGGAACTCATAAACAAAGACATTGGGGACCTACAGACACTAGATCCTACCCAATTTGGCTTCGTCAAGGGCAAATCCTGCCTTTTGAACCTGGTCGACTTCTTCGAAACAGTCACCAAGGCCATAGATGAAGGGAAGGTATTCCACACAGCCTATCTCGACCTCTCAAAGGCATTTGACACAACATCCCACTCAGGCATCATAGATAAGCTATCCAGCCTAAATATAAACCCCTATGTCACAAGATGGGTCGCAAACTGGCTCAAAGAAAGAACCCACAGAGTCAGAGTTGCTGGGGCCATGTCAGACTCGAAACCGGTCACAAGTGGCATCCCACAAGGTTCTGTCCTGGGACCTCTCTTGTTCGGTATTTACTTTTCTGAGGTACAGGCCAACGTGGGAGGACTATGGCTCACCAAGTTCGCAGATGACTGCAAACTGGGCGCCATAATTGACTCTCCAGCTGACACAAACATCCTTCAAAAAGGTCTCGCAGAGACGGATAACTGGTGCCAAAGCCATGGTCTAAAGCTAAATGCCAAAAAGTGTATAGTCATACCCTTTGGCAAAAACAATGTGCCCACAAATTACCACATAGGTGGTAACCCATTAAGTACAGAGAAAGCAATTAGGGATCTGGGGACCCAAGTTGATAGCAATCTCTCCTTTGACAACCACATTGCCAAAGTGGTTAGAAAGACCTTCTACATAGCCCACCTCATCATGAAACGATTCACATCTAGATCAAGAGAGGTAATCATGCCCCTTTATTCATCCCTCATCAGGCCCATCATAGAATACAATGCCCTCTTTGGGATGTACCTTACCCGACACCTGCAGCAATTAGAAAGACCCCAAAAGTACCTCACCAGGAGGATCAAGGGACTCAAACAGATGCCATATGCTGCTCGGTTAAAAAAACTCCAGCTCTATTCAGCTACATACCGCCTACTTTGAGGCGATCTATGCCTGACATATAAAGCTATGTCCAACCCAGAATTAATGGACATGCTCCACCTCAGTAAATCTAAATCCCTTAGAGCCACGCGCTCAAGGGACTTGAACCTCAGCAAAGAAATAAATAGAACATGCTGGAGGGACAGATTCATAACCCAGAGGCTCCCTTCGCTCTGGAATAGAATTCCAATTCATGTTAGGCAGAGCACCTCACTGACTCTCTTCAAGAAGAATCTTGATGAGTGATTGGGGGATCGTAGGTTTGTCCCAGGGATTACTTCTGTGTCACTATTAGACAGAGGCACAGTAAACTAAACTTTAAAAAGGGCACAGTATACTCAAATCAAGGGGTGGCATAAGCCAAACACAATCGGGCTAGGCTTATAAATGCCCCAGGGCAGATAGCCTAGTATGAACCTATGAACCTATGAACCTATAAGTGCCTCTTTAGTTGAAGATATGCTTTCCCATTTCCTCACAATCCCCTTTTTTTCAGAAAAAGAGGACTGCTGAAGACTGCAAATTGAGTCATAGGCCACCTCCTATTGTCATACATAGCAATCAAAACTAGAAGAAAATCTAGCAAAAGCCTACTAGGCCAAATTAGATCTAGTAAAGAATTAATATCATTCCTATATTTTTGACGTTTAGGTCATACCTAGAAAATATGGTTCAAGTCCCATAATATACTGTCCTGGTATCACCATCAGGGGGTTCACACCCAGGTATATTCTGAATGACTTTGAAAGAGTGCCAGCTCCAGCTTTACTCCATAGCATATCGTCTACTTCGAGGTGATCTCTGCCTGACATATAAAGCTATGTCAAACCCAGAGCTGTTGGACATGCTACACCTAAAGAAATCCCAATCCCTCTGAGCTGCATGCTCTAGGGACCTAAACCTTGTCACCACAATAAACAGGACATGCTGGAGGGATAGATTCCTGTCCCATACTCTGGAACAGGCTACCCATCTATGTCAAGCAAAGTCCTTCATTAGAACTCTTCAAGAAAAATCTTGTTGAGTGGATGGGAAATATGAAATACACCCCGGGGATCACTTCTGTGTCTCTGCTCAACAGTGGCACAGGAAAATAACTTTCTTGGGTGGCGTAAGCCAGGGAACCTTGTTGGCTAGGCTTACGCAGGCTCTTGGGCCGATAGCCTAGTACCTACCTATGAACCTATGAACTTATGCCAAAACATTGCCGACCATAGAACTTGTATTCATGAGAGATCATGGTGTATTCATGGCTAAAAACTAATTTAGCCCAGTGCTGTGAATAACTCCGTCTCATGCAATCAAACTCAGGGATGCAAACAGGAACCAAAGATTTGTACATCCTGCTAATAATACCCTTCATCAGAGTACTATTCTTACCTAGATTGTAACACCATTTCTGCAAGAGAGAGAGAAACATATATATATATATATATATATATATATATATATATATATATATATATATATACACACACACACATATATATATATATATATATATATATATATATATATATATTAGTATAGAAACCTGTCTGTCCTCCCAGTTCCTGGAGTAACTTAGTCTTTCAGTCTTCCCAATACTCTGTCCTGAATCAATTGTAGGTACATTTTAGAATATAAGATTCATAGATTAGTACTAGGCTAACTGCCCTCATGGGCCATTTTAAGCCTAGCCAATTACCCCATGTGAGAATCAAACCCTGCACCTTGTGTCTGCAAGGTAAATACCTTAACCATTATGCCATCCTCCCACCTAACAGAAGTCTTATGATATAGTTTCATGCCTGGAACTCCTAGGCCTACAAAATCCTTTGGGGAATTTAATCATTTCCATGAAACTTTGTATAGACCCCAGGCCCATATGATGTCACTAATTTGCTTATTCGCCTTCATATGAAACACTTCTGTGGATGAGGCTGGGATTATATGTACAATATCTAATACATGAATTAGCAGAAGCATTTGAACAGCATGAACCTGTTGTACAAGGTCAAACTTGAAAGCACTCCACAAAGTCAGAAATCCATTGCAGGTATAACATAACAGAGCATTTGACAACAGCATCATACGTTTATCATTGCCAGCTAATGGTATATTTAAATATTTAATCTGTCACTGGCACATAATGGTGCATCATGGACAAATATTTCTCCTGGAAGGACTCCAAAGAGCAGTAATTTATTGGTATGAATGTCATTTTTGCTTTATTTAGTTTGTATCATGAAAAGGTGCTGCCTTCTCTCAAACCATTTAGTAAATGTTCAAATTTATGCCCAGGGTTCCTCAAGTATACCAACAAATCATCAGCAAAGAGACAGACACACAATGCATCATTTCAAAAGAGACATAATCTCTTTTGTTGGGGGCCATGAGTTTACAAAGCAAAGACACTAAATATAAAATAAATAATACATGCAACAATGGGCATCCTTGCTTTGCCCATCTGTAAATCTGAAAGGGCTTAGATGTGAAGCCCTCTGTCTTTACTCTCAGGCCAGCAGTCATTGAATACATCCCCTAGTATATTTATGAACTTCTGGTGAAGAATCAAAATTTTACTAGAAATAATCATATTCTACACAATCAAATGCAGTTTTAGCATCAAAACCGAACATTAACAGGGATTTCTCGATTAGATTTGCATCTTGTATAAAAGTATAGCGCAGATGATATTGCCATATGTTTGTCTACTATCTTTATCTACTGTCTTTTATAAGAAGTGGCATCCAAGGCACCAATCTGTGTGCAAGACAACTTGAATAATTTGCAGTCCAGTTTAAGGGCAGATACCAGTTGATATGACGGTTGCTGTATTGTGTCCTTGCTCAAGTTTCAAGATCACTGAGGTCAAGAAGGTTTTCTAATTAGTTGGAACTTCCCACCACCTTAATATATCATTTTTCAAAATCAAAATGTCCATGTTAAATAGCTGAAAATGAAAAATTATGTATCTCCGTTGGAAGAACATCCAAGCTGCTTGCTTTTTTTCTGCCTTCATTAGTCTCAGGATTTTCAATAACTGCTTCCTGGAAGCTGGGATTACTAGTGCCTCCCAATGTGAGTTTAATTTAGGTGAACCACTGTTTGAGAGATACTAAATTATGCTATCGTGTTTATCACATGGGATCTGTTCTGACCAATTTGGACTGTAGTAATAGTTCCTACACTATGCATTATCTTCTCGTGTGATACTTCCTTCTGGTTCAACAGGTGGGTAGTAAGAAAAATTATTAAGTTTAAGGATTCTAACCATATAAGACACCTTGATTTTCAGTACATTGTCTAACATTGTAGTACAAGGAACTGTGTCCCCTGATTTATCATTTTCTTGGACAAAGCAACCACTGCAACATTTTTCTGTCCCGTCCTTAACTCATTAAACCCCAGATTACAGAAGAGATGAACACCTACTACTGTTTTGTAAGAGCATCCCATAGCTTGCCACATCTTCTAATTCCCTAGCTATATTATGCCCTAATCAAAAATGTGATTCCAATGGCCAGTTATTGAATGCACCCCTACACACTCAAACAGGGATATCTATACTCTTAACACTAGTAAGAGTAAATTGCAATATTATTTTCAAATAAAGTGGGTAGATGAGTTGATTGAGAAACACAACTGCTGTATGCAAATAATTATCTATGCTCCGCAATCATACAGCGTCTTATCTGTCACAGAAAAAGACTTTAAGTAGTGAGAAAATGTGCATATCTTACCTAATGAGAATTAAATATTCTTAGAATGTAACAAAATTGCATTTTGTCAAGATAATGAGCCAAAACCCTACCCAAGGTCAGTAATGTTAACTGTTTAGATCCAAATTAAACACCTGCATTACTTGTTACTGCATTCCTGCCTCCTGACATCAAGGTGCAGCCACTCTGAAAGCCATTCATCCTCTGCCATTGTTTTTAAATGCATGTATTAAATTGTAACATTGTTGATATGGATACACATGCAATACTAGAAAAGAAAACAAACCATAACAAATATTTTTCATTTTCATGTATTATACATATGATTTATTTTTAACAGTTATCATTTATTATAGAATTACATAAATTGTTTGGTTTCTGTCTTTCTTTAAAGCTCACTCCTCCTTGACGTTGTTCTGCATATATTTTCACACACATTTAATTTATTTCTATGTAGTTTGCTCCTTCCCTTTTCTAAAGATTCCACTTCCAGTTCTTACATCCCCTTTACAATATTCAGTTACAGTTGTTTTACAAGCATGGCTATTCCTGGAGGGATGTACATAGCAAATTAATTTTGAGATTTCTCATTGAATGCTTGCAGGGTATATATCTACCTACTTTGTCAGAAAAAAGTTTTTAAATATTAAGAGGTTCCCCCTTCTTCTCAGTATGACCATAGCCCAGTGCTTTTCATTGCTACAGCTAGCACAATACACATTCAGATATCCAATTTTAAGGAGTTTGTCATCTCCTTACATATTTCCTTTATTCAGGGAATTTAACCTGCTAACATTCCAACAGAAAATAACCCATTGCATATGTCTTTTACTTAAGATGTCCTGTTAGTGTACTAATTACAGTCTCATACCAATGATTTAAAAATACTGACTTACACGTTTGTGTGTTAAAATAAAATAAAAGTAGCTTTTCTACTTGCTGACCTCAGAACTACCAACCAAGCTGTTGTTAATAACACAAAGCAGTAAACAGGAATTCTGTAGAAATGTAAAACAGTTTATATGTGCCCGTTCCAACATCTCCGAAGGAGGAGACAAATTGTGTCTACTAGGGTGATAACTGTTACTGTCCAAGGAGTGCTTTGTGTCCCTGCCCAAGTAGCTGACACACACCCTCTGTGAGATTTGATTTATATACAAACATGCACACACACATGGGAAAGGCTGGCACAGGTTTACTAGCTATGCCCACTTCTTCCCAGACTATAAGGCAGTTTTCACTGCCACAAGCCAACTTTTAGCAGCTACTTTAAGGCCCTTGGCAAACGGTGTCCAATCCTACTTTGTAATGTTACTAATCCAAATGGTAGTCTGACCAAGAGCAAGGCTATTTAGGAGTGACCTGTACAGTGTCACTAAACAGAATGCACGTACTCTAAGAGCTTAAATAGCTCTAAAACGACCAGCCACAAGTTGCTGTTGTTGTCTTTCGGCTTTTCCCGGTTAGGGGTCGCCACAGCGGAACTTCGGTCTGCTAATGATTGGCAATAGATTTTCACGAACACCGACCGAGGTGCCAGCTCGATGTCCAACCTTCAACGAAGGCACGCCCATTTACTCATGTCTTTCGAATGCCCACCCAACCGCGGGGAGGACATGCAGACTCCACACAGAAGGCACTCCCCGCACTCCAGCTGAGAATCGAATGGGAGGACCTCTTGCTGTGAGGCAACAATGCTACACAGCTGCACCACCGCTGAAAAACGACCAGCCACAGGTAAAAGTTTTAAATATATTTAATAATAAATAATAAAAGAACAAGATAATACTCAGTAAGTATTCAGTTACATCAGAGTTCAAAATCACAGGAAATATTTAAAACAACATTGCAAGACAGTCTCAAATAAATAAAGAAAACATTTAAGCTACATTTTACTATATTCCTATCTGAATCTAAAAGAGTTACTATACCGTAAAAACTTACTTACAGCAAGGCAAGTGCAGAGGTGAGTGGATGTTTCCAGCTGATGTCATTAGGTCAAAGACAAAATACAAAATGCAGTCTTTCTCTGAAAGAATTCTTTAATTAATATCAAATTTTACTGCTGGGTTAGCTTGGATGACATTACTTTTTGTCACCTGACTTCAGTTCCCAAGCTAAACCCCCTTTGTCAGAAACTAACAGAATTTTTGCATCTCTTTGTAAAAAATGAATATCTCTCAGATGTTTGCAGATCCTGAAAGTCATAAAACAATAAAACACTTGTGCATCTTAAAACTAGTGATTACTTCTCTTTCAAGATAATACAAAAAACTTCTAGCTCTAGACATTGTGTCTGCTACTGCATTGAAACTGAGAGATAGCATATCTTTTATTATGTGGTTATGAAACAATTTAATTTCAACTATTTTCTCTGATTTTTTTTCATGCTAACCTCCTGTGTTCCAATTTCCATTAAACATATACATCTAAACAGTCACAATAGTGCAGGTACATTCCTGTTCTATTCCAATAGGGCATGTTGTGGTTATATTTTAGCTCAGTATTTTATACTCACTTCTGTATAAATTATATCAATATTCATAAATGACATAGAATTATTTACAAAATTCCAGACAGCTGGGCTGGCAGTATTTCCCTTTGTCACATTTCTTCCCCCCCAGAAAAACTCAAGCTAGTTTTTTAAGTGACCCTTGATAAATGTTGCTTGAAAGTGTTGAGCCTATCTGAGAATACTTACCCCATTCCTGTCTTGACAGCCCATCTATCTTGACATTGCTAACATCACTATGGTGCTGCACTGTCATATCATATGCTTGCAATCCTAGGCTCCATCTTAGTAACTTGGCATTTTGTTGGCTGGCTCGACGTAGCCATATTAGGGGATTGTGGTCTGTAACTACAGTGAATTTCCTTCCATACAGATAAGACTGAAGTTTCTGCAGTGCCCACACTATGGCTAGACATTGATTTTCTACAGCTGCATAACATTCCTCCCTGGGTTGGAGCCTACGACTGAGATATACCAATGGGTACTCTTCTCCCTCTGAGGAGAACTGACTGAGTACAGCCTCCACCCCATGGTTTGAAGCATCCACCTGCACAACAAATTCTTTGCTGTAATCTGGACTGGATAAGACGGGGTCCCCCCAACGCTCCTTTAAGGAATGCCTACTCACATGCTGGGGTCTACACTACCTTATCTGGCTTGTTTTTCCTCATCAGGGCTGTGAGGGGAGCAGCTATGGTACTATAATTAGGGACAAACTTTATATAGTACCCTGCTGACCCTAAGAATGCCCCCACCTGGTTTTTGGTAACAGGGGCAGGCCATGCCTGACTGGCTTCCACTTTGGCAGGTTCTGGCCTGATCTTACCACTCCCCACTCTATGTCCAAGGTAGGAGAGCTCTGCCATGCCCACCTGACATTTGTTGGGCTTAATGGTCAACCCTGCCCTCTGTAGTCTGCTAAGCACCTCCCTGACATGCTGAAGGTGCTCTTGCCAGGAATGGCTGTAGATGGCAATATCATCTAGGTAAGCAAGGGCAACATCTCCTGCTATGATATGATCTATCAGCCTCTTGAAAGTCACTGGGGCATTTTTCATCCCAAAGGGCATCTTCATGAACTCATACAAGCCAAAAGGAGTCACAAAGGTAGACCTCTCTCTACCACTGAGAGTCAAGGGCACCTGCCAGTAACCCTTGGTAAGATCAATAGTGGTAAGATACTTAACCTCACCAATTTGCTCTAGGGCTTCATCTGTCCTAGGCATGGGGTAACCATCTGACTCTGTGTGACTATTTAATTTCCTGAAGTCCACACAGAACCTGATGCTGCCATCCTTCTTTTGTACCAGCACCACTGGGGAGGCCCAGGGACTGCTGGACTCCTGAATTACCTCTAGTTCCAACATTTCCTGTATTTCCTCTCTCATAGTCTGTTTGACTCTCTCATGGACCATGCAAGGGGCCTGCTTAATAGGCCTTTGGGGTCTTGTATCCACATGGTGCTGCACCAGGTGGGTACACCCTGGTTTCCCAGTGAACATGTCTCCAAACTCCTGTAACACTGCTAGGATTTCTCAAACTTGGCTAGGGGATAGCTGCTGGCACATTGCTGCCCCTTCCACTGATGTGTCAGTCCAAGCCTCACTGAGGAGATCAGTCAACAGATCCCCCTCAGACTCCTCTTGCCATCCACTGCAAACACTCAGCCTGTCTATCATGGCAAGGTTTTGTCATGTTAACATGGTACAATTTATGCCCCTGCCTCCTGCCTAGCAGTTCTACCATGTAATTAACATCACTGACCTTCCTTACCACCCTGAAGGGTCCCTCCCAAGCTGCCTGTAGCTTGTTGTGTCTGACAGGAATGAGGACCATTACCTGCTGCCATACAGCATACTCTCTGGCTCGAGCATTCCTGTCATGCCAGATCTTTTTCTGCTATTGAGCTTCTGTCAGGTTCTCCTGGGCCAAGCCTCTGATTTCCCTGAACCTTGTCCTAAGGTTTAGGACATATGCCACAACAGACTCCTTGTGGGATTCTCACTCATACTCTCACTCATCTCAAATCAAATCTAGAGGTCCCCTCCCTCTATGCCCATACAGCAACTTGAAGGGTGAAAAACCTATGGATTCCTGGGAAACCTGTCTGTAAGCAAACAACAGAAGGTCCACATATTTGCCCCACTCCCTCTTAAACTGTTCTTCAAATGCCCGTATAATCATCTTAAGTGTAGAGTTTAACCTCTCCACAAGACCATTAGTCCAGGGGTGGTAGGGGTGGTTTTAAGGTGCTTCACCCCACAGTGCTTCCACAGACAAGCCAGCAGGTCTGACATGAAATTGGCACCTCTGTCAGTTACTATTTCTTTTGGAAATCCTACCCTGCTGAAAGTATCTAATAAATCATTTGCCACCTATTCTGCCTCAATGGAGGACAGAGCTACTGCCTCAGGGTATCTGGTAGCATAATCTACTATCACTAGGATATACTTCTTCCATGTGGAACTTGATGTACTCAGAAGCCTATTAGTATCCATAGCTATCCTCTGAAATGGCTCCTCAATCACAGGCAAAGGCATCAAAGGAGCTTTCACCTTGTCTTCTGCCTTGCCTATTTTTTGGCACTACTCACAGGTCCTGCAGTACTCTGTTACATCTCTAAAAATCTCAGGCCAATAAAAGTTTTGCATATTATGTCTCCTGGTACACTTTATGCCCATATGACCTGCAAAGAGAATATCATGGGCTACAGCTAGGAGTGCCAGATGGTAGGCTCTGGCCACTACCAACTGCTGTATTCTCTGACCCTCTACCCCTCCTTCATGGGTGTGCTTTCTGTACAGTAACCCTTTGTCCCAATATACAGATTCCCCTTTCCCTTGTGAATCAGGTGCCTCACTGGTTACCTCCCTCAGGCCTTGTAATGTAAGGTCTGAGAGCTGAACCTGTCTCATCTCTCTCTTGGTAACCCTTCCCAGATCCCCTTCCACAGGATGTCTGGCATCCTCTGAGAGTGGTGCCTCACTGTCAACCTGGGTACTACTTCTCACCTCTGCCCTTGCAGTCACTTTGTCCAAGGGAACATCAGTACCCACAAGCAGTTGTGGCCCACCTTCAGTCTCACTGCTGCTGGGAGGCTTCCTCCCTGAAGTACCCACCTCACCAGTCCTGGCTATAAGTGTTCAGTCTGTCTGGGTCTCCCCCAGGCTACCAGACCACATGCTTGTCTCCAAGCCTGAATGCATGTAACTGCATGAACACAAGTTAGTGCATTATCAAACTCATTCCCTATCAGGACATCTGCAGGGATATTCTCAGACACACCTACTTGCTTACCTCCTTTTCCACCTTCCCAGTCAAGGTGAACCCTAGCCAAAGGTATTTGGAATGGGGTCCCTCCTAAAGCACCGACTGGAGTAAACTGCCCAAGCAACTAGTACTCCTCTTTAACCATTGCAGGCTTCACAATGGTTATGTCAGAGGCTGCGTCTGTCTTAGCAGTAGCCTCTTTGTCATCCACTAAGATAGGATATAACCTCTTGTGGTAGTTTGGTACCCTTATTGTCTCCCAGACAACTTATTGCTTGCATTTTGTCATTCCCACTTACTGACTGCCCCCCCTGTTATTCCCTACCTTGTCTCTGTGGACATCTATATGGTACATGGCCCCACTAGTTGCATTTAAATAATTTATCCCTTGGTCCTGGATGTGTAACTGGACTAGTGGCTTCCCCTGCTACTGGCAGATTTTGTTGGAGTGGTCTGGGCTGCCTGGCATCGGTTCTCTTAGACCCATGAGTAGCACTGGGTGTCCCTTTCCTGTGCAGTGATGCCCTGCTTACTAGGTATAGATTTCCCTTCTTCCCTAACTCATCTGCAATATTCCATTTTCTATCAGCTAACCAGATTCTCATGTCCTGGGCTTGTTCCCTCACCAAAAGGTCTGCAAGCCCTTCAAAAGTGGTGACCTGACATCCACTCATCCACCTATGAACATAAGTGCTTAGTTCTACAATATATTCACACACACTTTCATCTCCCTTGCATCTATGCTCATGAAACTTTTTCCTATAAGCTTCAGGTGTCAACTTAAAGCACTCTAAAAGACAGGTTTTATAGTATTTAATTTAAGCAATCAGTATTAGACAATGTAGAAATAGCAGTTACAACTTTACCATGAAGTATGTGGGTCAGGAACTGTACCCAGAGCCCTTGGTCATCATTATACTCTTTACATACCCTTTCAAACATATGAATAAAACTATCAAAATTATCCCCCTCTGTAAATTGTGGAAGAAATTTTCTGACCTTTGTTGCTTCTGGGGTTCAGTTACTCCCTTCCTCATTACCTCCATGACCCAGGCAGCGAGTCATCATCTCCTTTTAATGTTGCCTCTGCCTCTCATTCTCCTCAGCTTCCAGACATAGTCGTTTCTCAGCTGCTTCTATTTGCAAATGCTTGGCCTCCAGTTCAAGTCTCTTTAACTCCAGATGGATTTTAAGTCCTCTGTGGAAAGGTTGAACTGTCCATTTTCTGAGAGTGGTACATATCCAAGGCCAGCCTGGTTGTTCTCCTGATTGCTGGTCTGTGATGCAGCTGTGCCCAAGGCTACAATAATTTCTACCTTAGCTACCTTACATTAGCCCTTTAGCCTGGCACACCTCCGCCAACTGGCTCCTTGTCAGCTTGCCCTACTCCTCTGCTGACATGCTTGTCTGTTCTTCCTGACTAACTTGGCCAAACCAAGATGTCCTGTACCCTCTCTGTCCAAGCAGCAATTCATGTCCCTAACCAAGTAGCTGACACACACACACTCCTTGAGATCTGATTTATATACAAACATACACACACACCTGGGAAAGGCTGGCACAGATTTACTAGCTATGCTCCCTTCTGCCCAGACTATAAGGTAGTTTTCACTGCCAACTGCCAACTCTTAGCAACTACATTAAGGCCTTGGCAAAGGGTGTCCAGTCCTACTGTGTAATGTTACTATTACTCCAAATAGTAGTCTGACCAAGAGCAAGGCTATTTAGGAGTGGCCTGTACAGTGTCACCAAATAGATATGCAAGTACTTTTAAGAGCTTAAATATCTCTAAACAGACCAGCCATAATTAAAAGGTTTAAATATATTTAATAATAAATAATAAAAGAGCAAGACAATACTCAGTAAGTAATCAGTTACATCAGAGTTCAAAATCATAGAAAATATTTAAAACAACATTGCAGGATGGTCTCAGATAAATAAAGAAAACATCTAAGCTACACTTTACTATATTCATATCTGAATCTAAAAGAGTTACTATGCCCTAATAATTCACTTACAGCAAGGCAAGTGCAGAGGTGAGTGAATGTTTCCAGCTGATGTTGTTAGGCCATAGACAAAATACAAAATGCACATTCTGTCGCTGAGAGAGTTCTTAAGTTAATATCAAATATTACTGCTGGGTTAGCTTGGATGACTTCATTATTTTTCACCTGAATTCAGTTACCAAGCTACACCCCCTTTGTCAGAAACTAATATAATTTTAGCATCTCCCTGTGAAAAATACATATCTCTCAGATGTTTACAGATCCTGGAAGTCATAAAACAATAATACACGTCTACATCTTAAACCTAGTAATTACTTCTCTTTCAAGACAATACAAAACATGTCTAGCTCTAGACATTGTGTCTGCTACTGCAATGAAACCGAGAGATAACATCTCTTTTATTTGGTTATGAAACAATTTAATTTCAACTATTTTCTCTGATTTTTTTTCAAGTTAACCTTCTGTGTTCCTGTTTCCATTAAACATATACATCTAAACAGTCACAATAGTGCAGGTACATTCCTGTTCTAATCCAATAGGGCATGCTGTGGTTACATTTTAACTCAGTACTTTACACATACGTCTGTATAAATCATGACAATATTCACAAATGACATAGAATTATTTACAAAATTCCAGATAGCTGGGCTGGCAGTATTTCCCCTTGTCACAGAACACAAATCACTGCACAGACAGTTCAAGTATCTGTATTTATGCTGCTGTTGTGCTCCATAAGAGGTAATAAAGTCCATGGGGAGGGGTAAGCTTTCAACCATTGCTTCACTACTGGCCTTAATAAATGAAAATGCTCTAGGTATCTATCTGGCCTTTTCTGCAGTTGTGATGATGGGTAATCATGTGCCAAGGTTTTCTGATTGGATGCTGCTTGGATGACTTGAGCTTACTTCTGGGGAAGATCTTCAACTTCTTAAGAGCTTCTTCTGGGAAAAGAAAAGACATTGTATTTGTTGCAGCTTGATATAATAACAACCTGAAGATTGCTGGATAGAACAGTTTGAATCTCACATTAAGCTGCCTATGTAGTTTTATGCAAGGAAGAAAAGCCACCATTTGCATTCTGGTTGCAGCACTATAATCATTATCATAGAGATTTCCTGGAATGCCATCTGTAATTATTTTTTCCTAGCTTCTATAATGCTCTTTACCATGTCTTTTAGGACAAGAGAAACAAATCAGATGAGGAGAGGTCATGGGGAGGTTCTCTTGATTGCAGCACAAAGATAGAGCCTACGTGAACATTCAGGATGGAAGTTCCTAGGCCTGAATACTGTCCCACTCTCTTTACCTATTGCTCATGTATACAAGGTAATCCTTTCCCTCCACCTGAGAAATGGAGGTTTTTCCTTCTTTGTATCTTAGCACTTTAGTTTCAGGGACTTAATATGGGTTTTGCACATGATGACTATATGTTTTATGTAGATTGTCTCATTCAAAAGTTGCTGTAGCAGATCTAAATGTAAAGAAATTGCTTCCCTGATTTCTTCTGTTCTCTTATAAGAAGCATATGTGAATTATGTGTGCTGATGATTAATCTTCATCAACATTGGCTTGAATAACAGGAACGTATCCTGCTCATCTCTTGTATCATCTGAGGACTGTGACCAGTGTGATACCTGATTGGGCAGAACCAGAATTAGAGTTGTCTGTCTGCTAAAGTTATCTCTTTACCTTCTCTCTTGTCAGTAAATACACTCAAATACCATCAAACCACATGTTTAGCTTGCTAAGTCTGCAAAGGAGGGTTTTCACTCTCTTTTTTAACTTTTTAATTTTTAAAATATATGGATCAGTCATGAGCCCATCTTTTCAGCTTCCCATCCAGATCAGAAGTCAAGAATATCTAATATATTGAAGAAGGGCATATAGTCATTTTACATATATAGCTTACCAGATAAGCCATTCCATTTTCTTCTGTTATAGGCTCATAGATGTTTACTTGGCTAATGATCACAAGGGCCATTTTAAGCCTAGCTATGCATTCCAAATCTCTGACAAGTTCTGGTACCCTTGATAAGTGTAAGCAGGGGCTTGGGAGGTAAAACATTTACAAGCAGTGGTCTGGGAGATGAACCATTTACAGGCTGGCTGTGTCCATTAAACATAAAATCATATAAATTGCAATAATTTATTTAAATAAAATATATGTGTGTGGAATGTTTTCAAAATAGTAAATGTATGTAAAGTTTGTGTGAGAGTAAACATATATATTAGAATGTTGTGTGTGCCCTATCTCCCAGTGAGTCTAAGCCAAAGTTTTTGAAATTCTAACCTGCCTGTGGTCATTGACCTGTATAAGGTTGCCATTTTTCATTGTGGCTAAAACTGGAGTAAGGCTACACCCCTCGCATCACATGTAACCTTGCCCATTCCCCCTCTCCTGTACATATTACACCTATTTTGTGAAGTCACTGTGACATCACCGGATGGGAACATCCTCTTTCTCCATTCCTGATGCCTGCTTCCAGCCAATTTACTAAGCTTTTCTGGAAAAAAGCATAGTAAATCAGCCAATTTAACAAACTCCAATAGTCTGTTTCCTTTTTTGAAACAGAATACCGGAGTTTGTATAGTGTTTTCTGGACTACTGGCGAATCAATTTGATTTCCAGATAGTCCGGGAAAAAAATGGATAGGTGGCAACCCTGGACCTGTAGCTCAGATAAGTTGCATTCTGGTACCTTTCTGTTTGCCATTTCTTTGTGTCTGGCCCAACCCCCACTAAGACATTAAGCTAAAGTTTCAGAAAGAGCTCCAGCATTTGGCTTTATTTGATTGGATCCCTCTCAGGCTGCCCAGCCCTCCTACCCTTTTCCTGTTGTGTTTTTACAGGGCTGTGTCTCTGACCTCCTCCTCCTCTGTAGGGAAGTACGAACTATGATTTCCAAGTCCCTCCCATCTTTCATTGCTATTGTCTGTTGTGTAAGCTATTTGTGTACTTTTCCCGCCCATTGTGTTCCATAGATCAATGATACTGAGTGCCTACCCAGCAAACCAGTATTGCTCTTGAGTAAACCTGCTTTACTACAGATTATCTCCTGCTCATTTTCCCAGAGTTCAGCAAAGCTTGGCATCCTAGCCTGTGTTCCAGAAGTATTTTATTTATATCCAGTGCCATCCAGGCAAAGTTAAGTAATTTTGATAGCTAAATCACACTTGCTTAAGTTATCTTGAGTGAGTGCTACTGGTCCCTGGATTCATTTGTGCATTTCACTGTATTTTTGTAGAAAACAAAAAAAAATGTTCTTTCTGCCACTATTATTGCTGTAAATCTGTCTTGAAATCACCTTCAGGAAGGGATATCCAGCTAGTTGTTTAATTGGTTTGTGGTAGCATTGCACTTGTGGGTCTCTTTATTTTATTTATTCTTTGTTGACCAAGTTAGGTCCACTAGACAGCAGCCTCTTTTCAGGGGGAAGATCCAACTTGGTATTTTCACTACTTGGGAAAATATGGGCAGGCCATCAGGGAACTTCCTCTACTCTTTTCAATAAGTGTCATTGGATCCTTTGCATCCACCTGAGCTACCACCAACTCAAGCAGATGAGACCTCAGTAACATCTCACCTGAAGAGAACACTCAGGAGTGCAGCAGCACCCCACCTATGCTGTACTGCAGCATCAACAATTGATCTACTTGGTGTGGGAATAGAACCCACAGCTTCCTGCACCAAAGACAAGTCTGCTACCTGTTGCACCACTACTACTGTGTTTCTTTACCTTGTGGCAGGAGGTGTTTGCCTGGTCTGTCTGAGTTGAGAAACACGCAAAAGGTCTCATAGTATAGTTGTTTTATTAGTCATAGGGCTCATTCATTATTTTTTTTCTGTTCTGCTATAAATTTGGCCTGTTTGTGTGGAGCTGCTCACCATGAGATGGAAGTTAGCACACTGTCCAAATAAAGCTCTCTTATTAGTCTGCAACAACAAAGTACTCTTAATAGTGGCTTCAGTCCCACAACTACTCCACCTCTCACAACTGCAAATAGCACATTCTCTCCTGTATAAACCTGCAAACTGTCCCTCCCTGTCCAACCTCCTATCCCTTTATACCCCTGCTAGATCTCTCCGTAGCACTGATCAAGCACTATTTAACACCTATAAACCTAACAAAACCATTGGCAAATCAAAATGCTCTATATCCCAGACCTGGAATAAACTTCCAGCTAACCTACGACAGCCAATTGTCTCTTCTCTTCAAAAAAGAATTTAAAAATACCTGGCCAACAGTCCTTCATGCACCTGCCACCACCCCACCTAAACTTTCTGCTACCTTTTCAAAGCCCCCCCCCCAACAACTAATAATCCATTAACCTCATTGTGCATTCTTCTAACTAAACTTTCTTTCCACCTTTTACCTCTCAGTACTCTTTTTTTTCTTAACTATATCTTACTAATAATGTTTTCTCTCTTCCACCTTTTACCCATCTCTGCTCTCTATTTTTCTTAACTTTATCCTACTCATAAGGTATCTCTCTAGCAAATTTCCCATACTATAAACATTGCTCTCACATATTTTTCTTTTGTTTCTTACAACTGGCTGTGTTTGACATGGAATTCAACTGACTGTTGATACAGCAACTTTTATTTCAGCTCCGTTTTTCTATCTTACATACGTATATCATTTATTTATGGAGCTTTATTCTCCTTCATTGTTTTAATCAATTATTCTTTTTATCACATATTATTTTATTCATGCTTCACTTCTTTTGTATCATGTACCATGTACTTTTTTACATGAATGTATTACATTGTACTTTTGTATGTTATGTTTAACATTGTACTTTTTATCATGTATGTTTTACATTGTACTTTTTTATCATGTATATTTTTACATTGTACTTTTTTATCATGTATGTTTTTACACTGTACTTTTTATCATGAATATTTATCTTGTTCTTCTTACCATGTACTTTTGGAGCTTTTTTCCTCGGTTCTCCACTGAAAATAGGGCCTTGGCCCAGTTGTACTAACCCGGTTAACAAAAGACAAATAAATAATAAATAGCCTTCTAACACTGATATATGATCCCCTTGTAGCTCACCAGTCAAAGGGCTGGGCAGCATAGATACTAAATTATCTAACTTCTCTGTAGTCAGCTTGCTGGATATGGATATCTTGAGACAATGTATCAATTGTCTCATGTTTACCAACAACCACAGATTCCCTAAAGAAACAGACAGTATGTGAGATGTGTACTTATTTTATTTATTTTTGTTTTACATTTGTTGACCAGGATAGTCCGACTGGATGCATGTCCATTTTCAGCGGAGGCCCGGGGAGAAAAGCTCCAAGGTAGAACAGATCAACCATAACATGTTACAGATTACAAATGGAATATTTACAGTGATTACATAAGCAAACAATATAACAAGTTCCACAGGTTAGAGTTAATCTCGAGTGAAAGTCTGGATTAAATTACACAGTAGGCTGCTTAACAGATTTTACGCACTCTAGAGGAGAGTTAACCAGGCTTGATACAGTGACATAGCCAGTTTAGTCCCAGGTGTTGTTTAAGTCTAGATTTAAACTGACCTAGAGAGGAAATTAGGTAATATCAGCTGGAAGAGAGTTGCAAGATCTGCCTACAGAGTATGCGAAGAGACAGTCACTGGCTGAGTTGTTAATTTTGCACATCTGAATAACAAGTCTGTTAGAAGATCACAGCAGTCTAGGATTATTATAGAGGGTGATACGATTTTTAAGTGCAGGGGTATTGTCTGGGTTGTAGATGATTTCATGGGCCATTATCAGTTGGTTATACTGGATTAAAATGGGTAGTTCAAGCCACCCAAGCTGGTTTAGATTGATGTAATGATGTGTCCTAAAAGGCAGTCCAGTGGCAAACCTGGCAATGTGGTTATAACAGATTGAGAGTTTGTTAAGGACAGTCTTGTTTACATTCGAGAGTAGAGGAGATGCATACAGAAGGGTTGAAAGAAGGTGAGAGCGGGCTATGGCAATTTTGGCTGGAGGGGTTAGGAAGGCTTTTATTCTGTAAAGTGACCCTAGTTTTGTATTGATGGTTTTGATCGATTGGTTGACAAGTAAGTCGAATTTTAGATTATTATCATAATGACACCTAATAGCTTAGTAGAGGGGTCAGGGGAGATTATTGTGCCATCATTTGCTTTTATGGTAAAGTTAAAAACAGTAGACCTTTGTGTTGGTGAAAATAACAGCATTTTAGTTTTTTTTTTTGGGATTTAGTATCAGATGACATTCAGAAAGCCAGTTTTCTGTTGTGTTAAAGGTGGTCTGGGTAGCTGACCATAACTCTGTTGGGGATGTGGCTGAGAAAATCAGGGTAGAGTCATCAGCGTATTGGATACAACTGACATTTGGGATGACAATATTCATGTCATTAATGAAGATGGAGAACAACAGGGGCCCTAGTATGGAGCCTTGTGGTACTCCAAATATGTTAGGTAGTAGGTTAGAGAGTTTATTCTGCCATAGAACAGCCTGCTGTCTACCACTCAGGTAGGATTTAAACCATTAAAGGGCTTTAGTGTATAGACAGAATGTTTGCAGGGTGTGGATTAATAGCTGGTTATCAACCATATCGAATGCCTTTGAAAGATCCAAGAAGAGGGCTGAGGAAATATGATTATTGTTACGATTATAGTTTATGGTGTTGGTGAAGGCTAGTAGGGCTGAGATAGTGCTGTGGCGAGGTTGGGAGCCATGCTGGGTGTCTGCCATGAGGTGATTCTGGATTAGGTGATGCATGAATTGTCTATGAATACATTTTTCCATAATCTTTGCAAGTAGAGAGAGTATAGCTATTGGCCTATAGTTGGAGAATTCAGAAAAGCTGCCTCCTTTATGAACTGGGATTACATAGGATATTTTCCAGATGGCGGGAATTTTAGCTTCTACTATGGTTTGATTGCTAAGTATCAATCGACGCTTACACAACTACGCTTCCCTATTAAATAAACGAAAAGTGGAAATGTCAAATGGCCAAATAAACAAAAGTGCCATTCCTCGAAATGAACATTGTGGGAGGATGCACCCCTCCATACCCCACTAATTATATACACTAACTCTGAGATAGCACTACAATGAAGAAAGGGCAACATTTCCAGCCTTCACTATACCACGATCTTACAATAGCGATATTGAGGAATGGCCTTTTAGTTTATTTGGTCGTTCGACATTTCCACATTTCATTTATTTAATAGGGACCCCACAATGACACTTCAACAAATCCTGGGAACTGCAAACTCATTAGTCTGACTAATCTTATCTGTAAAGTCATAGAAAGAATTATGGAAATTATCAACAAGGATATAGAAGACTTCAAGATACTGGATCCATGTCAGTTTAGCTTTGTCAAAAGAAGGTCATGCTTACTGAATCTGGTGGACGTCTTTGAAAAGGATACTAAGGCAATGGATGAGGGGAAAGCAGTGCATACTGCCTACCTACATCTGGCTAAAGCATTTGAAATAATACCCCTCTCTGGCATTGTCAACAAACTTATGGAATTAAATCCCTTTATAAAACACTGGATAGCTAACTGTCTCATGGATAGGACCCAAGAGGTTGTAATCGGTGAGGCCATGTCCACAAAGAGGACAGTCACCAGTGGAGTCTCTCAGGATATTCTGCTGGACACACTCCTCTTTGACAGCCACTTCTCAGAGGTCAAAACCAGTGTTAAATGCCTCTGGCTTACAAAGTTTACAGATGATTACAAACTGGGAGCAGTCACTGAATCCCCCCCAAGATGAGAACACCCTTCATGATGGTCTAACATAAACACTTGATGCCAAAGCTATGGTTTGAAACTTAATGCCAAGAAATGCATTATAGTACCTTTTGCATTTGGTCACCCTGGGTAACTACTTCATCAATAAAATACCTCTAAAAGTTGATTTAGTAGTCAGGGGTCTAGGAACTCATGTAGATAGTAATGTAGTCTTCAACCAATGTGTGTCCAAGATAGTAAAAAAATCCTTCTGTCTTACTCAATGTATAAGTAAGGGCATGGGATTTAGGTCCGGAGAGGTCATCATATCACTGTATTCGGCCCTTATCTGAACCATCATAGAGTATAATTCCCCCTTCGGCATGTACCTGACTAGACATATGCAGCAACTGTAATTTCCAAAAAGGTTCCATACAAAAAGAATAGAGGGAGTAAACCCAGTGCCCTAAGCTGATCACCTCAGTCATGTCTTTACTGTATGTTATACAGACTTTTAAGAGGTGATTTTGCCTGGTCTACAAGGCATCCCTGGATCCTGTTTTGATGAACCCTTTACACATCTGCAACACAAACATCATCAACACTACTAGATCAAAAGATATGCCACATAAATAGGACATGGAGAGACAGACATGTTTCTCAGAGAATTCCTGTACTTTGGAACAGGCTCCTCATCCATGCGAAGCAAAGTTCCTCCTTAATCCTTTTTAAGGGCAACTTGGATCAATGTATGGATAATCGGAAATTCACAGTTGTTCTGACACCTATGTCTCTGATAGACAGAAGTAGTCAGTAAATAACCGCTATAAAAGTCAAATTTGTGCGTCATATTTTGCTTGCATAGATAGGCTTATAATTTCCCTAATGATTGTTAGCCTAGAAATTATCTATGCACCTATGAAAAATCTCAATAACTTCAATATGCAGATGTGATATACAGATAATATAATAAATATTCATTAAGTATTGGTTACCTCTCTCTTTTTAAGATGATTACATTTTCATTATAACAAGCACAATGACACAAAGAACATTTAAAGAAAATGAAACAAGACAAGAGTAAAGTTTAGAAGCCAAAACTGCCTGCCCCTAACAATAATCTGAGTAAGGCTATGATATTATAGCTGTCAGCCTTCCTTCTCCAGAATGTGAAACACTTCCTCACAATGTGGAACAAATGGAGACAATGTGGAACACTTCCTCACAATGTGGAATTAATGGGGACAATGTGGAACACTTCCTCACAATGTGGAACAAATGGGAACAATGTGGAACACTTCCTCACAATGTGGAACAAATGGGGACAATATGGAACACTTGCTAACAGCTTACTAACAGCTTCAATTAGGAAGTCCACAGGATAGTTAAATGTATACCTTTAGTCTTATAAAAGCTTATTTTTACAAATTAATTGATTCAGTATTATTTACCATGGTTATCAGTTAAAAAAATTCTTAACACAATGTATGTCAGACCGTTTCTATGTGAAATAATGTGGAACATGGACTTTTTAAGACTCAGAATGAGGAAAGTTCCTTGTGATGTTGTTGCACTTGAGAGGCATGTATGAGACTACATGGTCACATGACTGCTTCATTTTGTAAGCCATAACAAAATAAAATCAAAAATGGGAAAATAGTGAGAAAAGCATACTAGTCACATTTGTTTATTTAGTTATTTAGTTATTTTACCATAACAATGCTCATGCTAATGCGGTAAAGCTATATCGATAATATGGAATGTCTGGAGTGAGAAGGAAGAGAGAGAGAGAGAGAGAGAGAGAGAGCTGCCTAGCATACAGTTTGTGTGTTTGTATCTGAGGAGATAACTGTACTGATGTGATTCATTTGCATAGGATCAGGAACTTTATGTGAAGGGAGCTGCTCCAGTTTCCACAGGAACTTTATGTGCAGGCCAGGCATACCTCTCAACTGTACAGATTTTAGCAGAATCTCCAGATATTTTCCTCCTATTTGTGTTCCGTTTTTCTTAAAATTTTGTTTTTTCTGACAAATTAGTGGCATATCATTAAAGACTGAAGTTAGAAAATAATGACATACATTTGTGTTTCAGACTTCATAGCTTTCAGAAAATTCACGCTAATGCAAAACCTGCTATTTTATCAACTTTCTAAGTTTGTAAGAGCAATACTTAAAATTGTTCTTATTTTGGGGCCTTTGTCCCACTTTTACTTATGGTTTTGTCCAGATTTCTTGCTCTAGGAGGTTGAGAGGTATAGGAAGGGCATTATTTGAAGGGCATTTAGAACAGAAGTGCATATAACAGGTAAAACATGCACGTACACAGCCCCGATGAGATAGTGCTGTGTAATCCTAAATATTACAGTGGTATGGGATTTGAGATTGTGTATGCATCTCAATCAGGAAGGGAAAGGTGGAGCAGAGTTTTCATTCACAATAGTATACACAGATTGCAAGGAGGGAAACTGTTAGCTATTCAGTTCTTTGTTTTGTGACAGATAATGTAATTTAAAAGGGATTTAGAGTTGCACTAGTGGAATAAGTGAATTGCATGGTGGTTTGTACTCAGAAAAGTATATGGAGAAGTACAGTGGCTGGTACATAGGATAAGATTGAGCAGGCATCTTTCTGAACATTTCCAGAATTACTTTTGGAAAGGTATTGTTGTTTATAGTCACTTTAGCATCATGGGTCTGCACTGTAGTGAGGATTCAAATTTCTCTGCTGTTGTGTGACTTCATGGATGTGAATGAATCCATTTGAATACTGATGGCTTGTCACAACCAGAAACCTGGTGTAATGATGTCCTGTTAAATGGACGCCAACCAAAGTGCATCGCTGAATGCTGGATAGCCTCTTAAGGTGGAATAACAATCCCCCTTCAAGTCTTCCACTTAAAATCAGGTTTAGCAGCCATTTTTCTTTCCATTTGTAACTATATGGGCTCTGCACAGCTTCTACATGGTTTTGCCCTATACTGTACTGTTTGACTACTTGCTTTGTACTGTGTCATTTGTCCTTTGCTTAGGTTAATTACCAGCTTAGCAGCTGTAAGCTGCTTTTTGGGACAAGTGGGTCTCTCTTTATGTTGTCACCAGCTGCATTACTTTAGTCTGAGTATACAGGGCTCAACTGTTCCACTTTGCTGGCCTAGTCTGCTCTCCAGATGTCCTATTAAAAGGACGCCAATGAACATATATCGTTGAAGGTCTTTATTTCTCTTTCAAGGTGGATCAATGGTCCTACTAGAGCCTTTAGCTTAATTACTGGCTTAGCAGCTCTTTTTTTTTTCCGTTTGTCTCTATAAGGGCACCACATGGCTTTTATATTGTTCTGAAAACTGTTTTGAAAACTGTTCAGCACAAGTTATTGCACAGCATGAACATATCGTAGTTTGCTGTGTTAGTCTGTTGAGCACTATATATTGCACTGTTTAGAGATTTTATAGTATTACTTTATCATTTACCCCTTGCTTTCTGCTGCTTATATTTGGCTCTACTGCTGTATAACCCTGTCCTCTCAAATGGACTAGGGTCACTGATAGCATGCTGAACTGCTGAATGAATGTTTTGTTCTATTTAATAGAGCCTATATTGCCTAACTTGTATTGTTCATAGCATAATGTCTGCTGCTTTCCATTGTTAATCCCCTAAACTTAATCTTCCTCTACATACTTGCAAAAGCCTCATCTAACCATAGCCTCTCTCTACTACTGTGCTTTGTTACACCCTCCTTTCTTCTCTAAACATCCCTTACCTTTTGCCTTCCCCTCTACATCTGCAATATTAACTAACTCAGTGCTGTCTCCCTCTCCTCTACAGTAATCCATCCCGGGTGCTCCCTCTCTGTTTTAAACGCAAAAGAATACCTCTGGTCATCACCTGAAGACACTCTGAATTGGCCAGCTTGCCTGGTACTTAGAAAAATACTACTGAGAAGACCCCCCCCCAACAAGATTGTGTAAATGTATGTTGCTTAACACTAATTAAATATAGACTTGATGTACTATCTATAGAGTTAATCTGCCCTCCCGTGTGTGCATTCTAGCAGCCTACCGCAGACCGTTTGCCCTCCCCCCCCCTCCTGTTATCACTACCCTAGAATATATTTAAACCTAAGACTGGTCCAACTATCCCTGCTGTTTGCTTTCTCCTTCTACCAATAGGTGGCAGCATCTACCAATATAAATCCTAGATATTCTTTATAACCCCAACAAGTTTTATTTTTTCACAAACAGTTGGTTATGAGTTAATATCCTTAGACTGTAAATATCTTCTCCACCTTGCTAAACCAGCCTCTGTAAAGGCAGCCTTATTTTTCTGGCTGGGAATATTTAGCTCATACCTTCCAACTACAGACTTTAAACTGCTCTTTGCTGATACTTTTTCTGCCATACTACCCTCTAGTGTTCTTTCCCACTCTGTTCGCCCTACGGGCTCACTCCACTCACCTACCCTGCCCCCATTTCCCACCCGCCCCAGTACTCTTAGCTTTACTCCTATCTTACCCCACCCTCTCAGCCTAATTACCTAATACCAGCTCCCCCCTCATTACTCCTCCCACCTATAGCCATCCTTCTTAAACTCTGTAATCTCTACTCCACCCAATAATTATAGTCCCCTCCTCTTTCCTTAAATCTCTAGAATACCTCCATCACTTTTTAAACCCTTTCTTCTTCATAGCCTTCTCTATTTCCCTAACCACTCATACCACTCTCTCTTTGCTCCAACATGCTCTCCTCAAGTTATCACCACCTCCAGTCCCCCAGCCTCCTCTTCCTGTTCCTACCACCCTTATACTATGCTACTTCATATTCCACCTATGCTTGTCCAGTACCATCTACAAAGACAGCTAACATATAAACCCACATTCCCCTCACCCTTACTCCCATTTCCACTCTATCTCCTCTTCTCTCATTCAGCCCATCCCTCTGCACCTATTCCACCCTGAACTCTTCTCCTCTAAATTGAAGATACTTTCACCTGCTCCAATCTACAATCTACCAAAATTCATGCCTGGCATATTAATATGGCTAAAGGATATCTCCTTCAACAACCTAGTCCAAGCTGGTGATATCCATCCTAACCCCTGTCCTACATGCTTTATTAACAACACTCATCCCTTACCCTCTTCCTCCTATCACAACACCCTAAAGATTTTTACAATTAATGCACAAAGTCTAAACAACAAAGTACACCAATTTCAAGCTTGGTTAAGCCATAACCAACCAGCTATCTTAGCCATCTCTGAAACCTGGCTCAAGCCCTTTATCTCTGACTCTGAGATTCTGCCCCCAGGATTTCATTGTCTCAGAAATGACCAACTAAATAAAAAAGGTGGAGGCACTGCCCTAGTCTACTCCAACTTTCTTACCATAATTCCCCTCCAAATTCCAATTCCTCAATTCCAGAACACTGAACTAACTGCTGGAATTCTAAAACTAAATAAACATAAAAATATCTGCTTCATTGCCCTATATATCTCACCTGTAACAATATTTCTACACTCAAAAAAATTCTCCTATGGGCCTCTACTGAAATTAACTATGAAACTTATATCCCTGGTGATATGAATATCGACTGGAATAAAATCAATTTCCCCTCTCCCTCCCTATCCATTAACCTCTATAACTTCACTCAAATAATCCTCTCCATCACTCGACCTAACAAAATAAACCCTCCCGGATCCACTATAGATTGGATCCTAGTCTCAGATCCAAATAAAATAACCAATTCTGGCACAATTCCTGTTACCTTTAGTGACCACGACCACCTCCCAGCCTTCATGCATCGCTCAACTAGTTCTTCCCCACACCAGCATCAGTACATTCAAACTCATAACCTCAGTAGCTTCAACCCAACTACTTTCTCAAATACTTTCAAACAAATGAACTGGCAAATTCTAAACATCCTTCCTCTTGACAAGGCTATAGAATACTTCAACTCTGTCTTCCTTGATACTTTAAACTCACTAGCCCGACTAAGAAACAAAAGGATAAAAACTAAAACTGCTCATTGGCTATCCAAAGAGACAAAACAGATTATGCACCACAGAGACAAACTATGGAAGCTTTACCAAAAACAATAAACTGGACAATACCTTGCTCCAATATAAACAGCTCCGCAACCGTGCAAAACGACTAATCACCAAAGACAAAACATCCTACTATATCAAACTTCAGTCCAATAACAATAAAACCCCCCAGAAATTCTGAAACTCAGTAAACTCACTCCTCAATCCAGGCTCCAAGAATAATCCCTGTCCTGACCCAAGTAAATCTCATCTCGAACTAGGCTCTGAATTTAACTCATATTTCATAGACACTATTACTACTCTCACCAACACATTTCCCAATAATAACCCAACTGCTCTACACTCTCCCCCTTCTAACTCACCTCATCTGTTTGAACTCAAGCCCATCTCCACTAACTTTATAAAAAAACTTTTGTCCAAACTTAAACCTTGCTCTAACGCTCCCAACAATATTCCCTCTTCCTTCCTAAAATGTGCTGCTGATGGCATTGCACTCCCAATCAGCATCATTATCAACCGATCCCATAAAAGAATCATACATCCCCAAACTCTGGTGCTCAGCTTATATTCTTCCTCTTCATAAAGGAGGCAAAAATACCAGCATTTCAAACTTTCACCCCATTGCTTTGCTCTTACAAATCTCCAAAATTCTAGAAAAATGCATCCACCTCCAACTTATGCCTTTCCTGACCCAAAACAATCTTCTCACTCCTACCCAGCATGGATTCTATCCAGGCCATAGCACAATAACCACTCTACTCTCTTTCCTAGAAACTGTCAATCAACCCGAGATTCAGGCCACTTAGTTTCTACTGTTTTACTCGATCTGTCTAAAGCCTTTGATACTGTTTTCCACAAGCACCTTCCCTGTCATCTCTCAAACCTTAATCTCTCACATAATGCTTTATCCTGGTTCTCCAGCTATCTATCAGACAGATCACAGGCAGTCAAATGGAAGAACTCCATCTCTTCTTTCTTACGTACCCCAACTGGCATACCACAGGGATCCATCCTTGGGACAATGCTTTTTAACATCTTCATCAGTAACTTTCACACTGCTATTCCTGATGCTAAAATCATTCAATATGCAGATAATTCAACCTTAGTCTGCTCTGCCTCAAACATCTCTGAATTGCTAACTAAAACCCAAACTGCCTTCTCAACAACTGAAAACTGGATGTGCCAAAACCACCTCTCTCTCAGTGCAAATAAATCAAATATTCTAATATTCCCTCCCACAAAGACCCTCTCCTACGATAAAAACAACTTCAAAGTCTATAGTCAAACCAACTCACCTATAGAAGTAGTCCCCTCTGCCAAACTTCTTGGCATTACTGTAGATGAACATCTCAAGTTTGATATTCATATTCAACAAAATATTAAGAAAACCCACCAAAAGCTAAGTATGCTGTACAGGAATAATTGCTTTCTCTCCAACTCTACCAGGCAAACTCTGGCCTCGAGTAATCTTCTTCCTTCCTTATTATATGGAGCCCCTCTCCTAACCAATCTGTCCTGCTCTATCACCTCAAAACTAGAAAACTGCTACAACAAAATCTCTAAATTTGCCTCTAAATCTAAAAATACCACCCATCACTGCCTAACCCTACAATCCCTGAATTGGCTTGAACTCCCAAACTGCCTAGACTATCTCCAACTCACTACTGCACATAGACTTATATTTCACCCAACAAAATGTCCCACTCTAACTAACATCCTTCCCCCTTTATACACCAAACAGAACTCACAGATCTGAAAATCAGAACTTAATTACTATCCATAAACCTAAACGTCCTGCTGGCCAACTTCTCCTATCTTTCTCACTAGGCAAAAAATGGAATTCCCTTCCCTCCACACTAAAAACCATACCAAACTCAGAAAACTTCAAAACCCAACTATTCAAACACCTGCCCACTAAATGGAAATGTACCTGCCTTCACCCAACCTAATCCAAGGGGGTTCATACTCTGGTTCCCAAGCTCTACAACTCTCATAGTTATCTTCCTATGAGCCTATCTAAGCTCTCAACAATTTCTATAGCTTCTCTCTAAGCTTTCACCTCCTACAGCTACCCTCACACAGCCCAGCCTTGTAAATATTGTAAATAGCATTCTACTGTTGATGTGTGTATCTTCTTCTTCTTCTTCTTCTTCTTCTTCTTCTTCTTCTTCTTCTTCTTCTTCTTCTTTCAGCTGCTCCTGTTAGGGGTCACCACAGCAGATCAACTGTTTCCATTTCTTCCTGTCCTCTGCATCTTGCTCTGTCACACCAGCCACCTGCATGTCCTCTCTCACCATATCCATAAACCTTATCTTAGGCCTCCCTCTTTTCCTGTTACCTGGCAGCTTTATCCTTAGCATCTTTTTTCCCAATATACTCTGCATCCCTCCTCAGCACATGTCCAAACCAATGTAATTTTGCCTCTCTGGCTTTGTCTCCAAACCTTCCAACCTGGGCTGACCCTCTAATATACTTATTCCTAATCCTGTCCATCCTCGTCACACTCAGTGCAAATCTTAACATCTTCAACTCTACCACGTCAAGCTCTGACTCCTGCCTTTTTGTCAAAGCCACAGTCTCCAACACATATAACATAGCTGGTCTCACTACCCTCTTGTAGACCTTCCCTTTCACTCTTACTGGTACTCATCTGTCACAAATCACTCCTGACACTCTTCTCCACCCACTCCATCCTGCCTGTACTCTCTTCTTCACCTCTCTCCAACACTCACCATTACTCTGAACTGTTGATCCCAAGTACTTAAACTCATCCACCTTTGCCACCTCTACTCCCTGCATCCTCACCATTCTCTATCCTCCCTCTCATCACACACATATATTCTGTCTTAGTCCTGCTGACCTTCATTCCTCTTCTCTCTAGAGCATATCTCCACCTCTCCAGGGTCTCCTCCACCTGTTCCCTACTCTCACTACAGATCACAATGTCATCTGCAAACATCATACTCCACGGGGACTCCTTTCTGATCTCTTCTGTCAACCTGTCCATCACCATTGCAAATAAGAAAGGGCTCAGAGCTGATCCTTGATGTAATCCCACCTCCACCTTAAACGCATCCGTCACTCCCACCGCAGACCTCACCGCTTTCACACTACCCTCGTACATATCCTGTACCACTCTTACATGCTTCTCTGACACTCCTGACTTCCTCATACAATACCACAACTCCTCTCTAGGCACCCTGTCATATGCTTTCTCTAAATCCACAAAGGCACAATGCAACTCCTTCTGACCTTCTCTGTACTTCTCCATCAACACTCTCCAAGCAAACATCGCATCTGTAGTGCTCTTTCCTGGCATGAAACCATACTGTTGATTCACGTAAGCACCTCCATGCTTCCACAGGTATGTCATCTGGACAAACAGCCTTTCCGCTCTTCATCCTCTTCATAGCTATCCTTACTTCCTCCTTGCAAATGTGTGTATGTAAAGCGTATTTACATTTTCTTAAAAGGTTTGTATGTAAACTGTTTCCACACCTAACTCATATCTGTTTTCCTCAAATGAAACTGTGTGATCCCTACCTTCAAGCTTAATGAATTTGTTAACTATGCATGATATTGAATGCATTTATGAGTAACTATTCTACATAAGATCTTTAATATTAACTATCATTTGTATCTAAATTGTATAATGCATCTTGGAGCTTTTCTCCCCGGGCCTCCATTGAAAATGGGTCAATTTGGCCCAGTGAACATCCCCGGTAATCAAATTGCAAATAAATAAATAAATGTACCCATTAGGGGAGATTTTTCAACAGTATGATAATAGAGTTCTGTGTGCCATTTGACATGACTGTCTAACGTTAGCATTCAGTGGTTCTGAGTAGATGCGATGATGGTTAATATAAACAACTGAGTCTCTGGAAGACATTGAAAGCATTATTATTTGGATGTCAGTACATTTTTGAAAGGGTCTGTTTATCATTTTCCCATTTCTCCCTCTACACTCTTGGTCACTGAATAGGAATAATTTGTTAGTGTCCAGTACCATCTACTTTAAACTGTATATAGTTTCAAAGAAGTGTGAAATTTTTAATTCAATAGCTTATACTTTTTGAATTAATCAGGCTACAGTAATAACAATTTTATAGTTAAAAATGATAACATTTAATGGTAATTGATTACCCCAAAGCAAACTAGTTAACATAGTGGGCCTAATTATCAAAAATACATTAACACCAGCTGTAGAAATAGGTTGTCAGGTAATATAGGAACTTAGAGACATAGTGTAATTAGATATTATATATTTTGGCATTGTTTAAGGAGTATTCATTAGTACATTATAAGTAAAATAGAACAGCATACTGGTAAACTATAAGTAGTTGCTCAGAAAACCCATGAGATAGCACAGTGATCATTTGTCATAAACTATATGAGTAAAGAAACAATGTAAGACATTATTTATTGTAAGATTGTAGGACGGCAGGATTACATATTATGTATCTGTGAGAGTTTGTTATGCCATTCCCTGCTATGTGCTGGGCTATAATGAGCAAATTATGCTTTTAACAACACAATCGCTGTTACAGCAGATCTGCTGCATTAAAACATTTAGAAGCTGAATACCTACAATTATACATAACGAATATACAACACAAGGTATGTTTTTATAAGGCTTTCCTAGAGTAATGTAATGAAATAGAGCAGGCCTTAAGTCTTGGTTGATTTTGGCCATACTTATAAGCGATGCATGACTAGCTTGAATTATTAACTTGAATAATAAAATGTATACTGCTTGAGTAAAACATTTATTAAGAATAATATGGCATATTGGTGGTCCAGTGAAGAAAGAAAGGAAAAGAGATAAGGAAATTAAAAGGGGAGGACATGGAAAAGAATGGAATAGGAACCAAAAAGATGTATACAGAAAAGTAAAATCAAGACTCAATGTCACAAAAGAAAATCTTTATAATAACAGTATTAAATAAGAACAGCAACTTACTCTGTATGAGTAACAAAATATTTAAGAATGAAAGCACTTTTACGTTACATTGGAAATAAGTTATAAAGGATATATAGTATATTTATGCTAAGTAATGAAAAAATACATACGTGTGTGTGTGTGTGTGTGTGTGTGTGTGTGTGTGTGTATCTACTTTACAAGACTGAGTTAATGCATGATCGAAACATAAATAGTCAAAAACAGCTTGCTGAAAATGCACAATAGCAAAAACCAATGATAACAAAACCAAAAATATCGCAAAGCAAGAGAACATGACTAGGATGTTCACAGTATAGTGCATGACATGTAATGCCTGCCAATGTTTCCTGTAGGTACATCCTAGGTAGGTATGCTATCCTTTTTTATGCAATATCTTGTGTTTTGTTAATCATCGGCTTTCATTATTATGCATTTTTGGCATACTGGCCTCAATTTTGTAAGTTTCAATCACATGTTAACTCGATCTTATAAACACACATATATATATATATATGTGTATATATATATATATATATATATATATATATATATAGTTATATATAGCTATATATAGTTATATATATTTATATATACGTGTGTGTGTGTGTGTGTGTGTGTGTGTGTGTGTGTGTGTGTGTGTGTGTGTGTTGCTTTGTTGCTGGTTTTAACAATAAGTTACTAAGTTACTGCTAATCATATCAAAGAAAATGATTTGCTTTCAAGGAAGAAGGACTCAATATAAACTAAAAGAAACTGAAAAGCAGCAGCCAAATAACTATAAACATTAGCAATTGAAAATGATTATACATACGTTTTACAGCAGTATAAAGTTGAAATTCATATAAAAGAGACTTGCAACAGTACAAAATATTTAACATATTAATTTTAAAATTGAGTTGTTCCATAAAAAATATAGAAAATGTGTGTGGCAGCTATGCTTATTAAAAACTAGGATGGTTTATTAAAATACTGTTTACCTCTGATTATATTTTGTGTTACTTCACCTAATGTTGAACAGTGTATCTGATGGCATGTTATGGTGCCACTGCATTAACAATTTTTGTTTTGCTGTTGTTACTGCTATGCATACAACCCATGCTGAGCTTGCAAATGGTCATTCCTTGATTAGCACCCTACTCTAGTAAACAAAATATTAAATAAATAAATAAATTGTGGTTTACATTAAAGGAGAACCAGAAAAACATGTTTATTTCATCATGGTTTGGTGTTCCCTATATTTTAACACCACTCTGGGACTATTTATAGGTTTTTAAATATTTTTATACATAATTTCTGAGTCTGACCACATGGGGTCGGGCTTCTTGAAATAATTCTGATTGTTAAGGCTGCCTCTAGGTATCCCATAATGCAGTGCTTTTCAGTAAAACATTACATCTTGCCAGGCCTCTTTTATCGTAAAGCTCCTGTCACTGCATTGATTTTATATGCATACACTGTTGTCTTTCAGTCAATTTTAAGTAACATTTCATGTTATTCAATGACTACTTAAAACACAAACAGTGCAAATGCCACAAAACAGACTTTCAAAGTGCTTTTTACTGCTGCTTCTTTTTAGAATGGCTAACCCACAGTCTTTTGTGAAGCCTTAATTGTACTACTTTGACTCATCTCTCATCTCCCTTCACACCTAACTTCTTTAGCTGTCAAAGTGCTAAGGGTAATTTGAACTGTTACCTGCTGTGATTGACAGCTCACAGCAGGAGACTTGACTCATGTACTGTTTCCTTTTTCTAACCTTTACTTTCTATATGGGTAGGGGAAGGACCAGGGAGCTGTGACATCACAATATGTGTGGGTTTTTAGGATGGTCATGGTGATGTCAGTTTGGGGAGGGAATTGGCAAGAAAACTATCTGTATTCAGTGGCCTTGATGACATCAGTAAATAATTGGATACTGCAGCAAGCTTTTTCAGTGCAGGATAAATGTTTTTTGAAAGTGAAACCACCATAGTACAGTGAGGTACTGTTCTGCTGGAGAGAAACAGTCAGTTTAAAATATTTTAAATGCTGTATTGTTTATTCATAGCAGGGACAGTAAGTATGGAGAAAAAGGACAGAGACATTGAGCATTTAATAATAGAATCATTGTTGTCCTTTAATAATAGACAAGTTTATTGTGGTATTAGAATATGATGCTTCCTATATTAACGGTGCTGCTTTGGAATGGACTTGTCTTGTCAAATGAAAGTTTTAACATTTCAAATGAATAAGACTTGCACTGAGGCGTAGATAAAAGAAGGAGTGAGGAAGGGAGGAGAGGAAGCAAAATTGTATGAGCGTCAGACATATTTGAGATGTATGATTTAAGTGAGTTTATTAGTTAAGATAGCAAAGTTAGTGAAATATAATTATAACATAGCAAAATTCCTGAAAATATAAGACTTGGAAATTGAGTTACTGGTTAACATAGAAGCAAACACAAGAAAAAGGAAATATGGCAAACTGAAGGAGGGCTTTAGTATCACAAACCCAAAGAAAATGATGCATATAAATGTAAGCATGGTTTTCCACTTAATCTCTTTAGAATTATTTGGAAATATTAGAATACAATATAAATGAATGGGGAGATCCTAAAAGTAGCAAAAGAAGATGAAGAGAAGAAGGGGAAAAAGAAGAATGTGAATGACAGGATAGTAAGGAAGGAAAGGGAATGAAAAGAAGCAAGGAAAAAAGAAACAGAGAGACAAAAAAGGTAAAAAAAAAAGAAATAAAAAGAAAAGAAAGAAATAATATCCAGATTATGCAAAGGTAAAACCAAAAAAGGGAAGGAGGGAGAAGAGAAGCAAAGAAAAGAAGAATGAAAGATGGAGAAAAAGAAAGAAAAGGACAACTCCAGAGAGTAACTAATCTTTATTGGCATCATATCTTAAAATCTGGAAATCAAAACAATATACAGAGATAGAATAATGATAAACTTTCAAATAGAAGTGAAAAAGTAAAAAAATTAGATGAAATAAAAATGAGAAGATGTGAGAAACAGAACCGAAAAATAAACAAGAAAAGCATAAGGAAAGTTGACTCAAATAAATAATGACTCCCTGACACTGTATAAAATATCAAAACATAACAATACAAAAACAGTTAGTATTTAGTTACATTTAATTTGCTAAAGTAGGATGCTGATTACAGCATGAGCAACTGTAGACTCAGCCTGGGTTACATGCAAACTATAACAATTCCAAACATTAAAAGGCACACTTCTTACAGTGAAATTTCTGGCAATCATAGGTAAATAAGAGAAAATAAATAACAAAACTATATGCATTCAAATGGTGAAACACAGTATACGTTTATAAGAATGAAACTTATGACTTGTATTGGAAATATTAAGGTAGCAAGGTGAGAAGAGAGGGTCATGAAGAGTGAACCTATTACATTATGTGATATGTCATGTCTAAGGCATTTGCCTTTGTTTTGATACATATATTGATAATTACACAAACATGAGAGACCAACAAAAGAAAATTTGTAGAAAAAAGAACAGATGACATAGGGAAACAAACTATCAATTCTGGATCTCAGAAGTCTTTATATACAAAAACACACACACAAACGCACAAACACACACGTGTGTGTGTGTGTGTGTGTGTGTGTGTGTGTGTGTGTGTGTGTGTGTGTGTGTGTGGATCTACTTTTCAAGCTCGAAGTTTCAAAATGTCGAACTGCAAATGGTCGAGACCATAAAATTGAAATTTTGAAACTTCAAAATTGTAATAAAGAAAATAAAAACAAAAAAAATGCTGTATGTTTTTCTAGGGGGCAACCCCCCAGCACCCCCACACCCCCTGATAAATAAATATACCAACTCTGAGATCACACTACAGTGAGGAAAATTGTAAATTTCACATTCCACGCTGTGCGGCGATCTCCATTCAAAACGTTTGATGTTTCAAAACTTCGATGTTATGGTCTCAACCATTTGCAGTTCGAAGTTTTTAAACTTTGAGCTTGTGAAGGGAATCCATACATACATATATGTGTGTGTGTGTGTGTGTGTGTGTGTGTGTGTGTGTATACTGCTATTTATGCAGACCAACATGAGCCTGTGGAGAGAGATGCCTTTTTTGATGTCTAAGAATACTATACATACAGTAAAGATGCTGTTCAAACAAACATATTTCAATCAGAATGATAGGCAAAGGGTAAGCTATCCTATTGTAAGTGGTGGAATGTCCAGAAAGCCAATAATAATGATCTTACACACACGCACACACACACACACGCACACACACACACACATATATATATATATATATATATATATATATATATATATATATATATATATATATATATATATATATATATATATATATATATATATATATATATATATATATATATATTGTGTGTGTGTGTGTGTGTGTGTGTATGAACCATGTACTGCTGCATACAATTGGCCATAAGATATACATGAAATATTTTTCATGCTCTCAACAATGAATGGAACAGGGACTGAACCCTCTGATGTCCTCATCAGTGTAAGAACACAAACACTTAACATGGAGAGCCACATGTCCACCTTTGTCATTTGCATGAAGAAACATTTCTAACACTTGTATAGTCATACTAATACCTTTGCTTTGTGCCAGTACTGAGAAGTGACACACTGTGTGTGATAGTTATATATTATTTTAATGCCTACTGTTGCTACTATTAGAAGCCAGACCATAGCAACATGCATACTCTCCCAGCACTCTTTAGATGCTCTAGCCTGTTCCTGTGCATTGGCTATTTCCCTCAATATCTTCAGTGGTGAGAAACATACAAAGGACATAATGAAATATTTGATGTTGGCATGCAGTCTCAGTTTACTTGGATAGATAAATGAAGTTATACTTACAGTACAGAAGTGTTGACTGCACCTTAACTTCTTTCTCCCATCAGCAAAGGTCAGGATGGTGACACCTCACGTCACTGTAATGGTGATGGCACTGTTCCTCCGTGAGTGGGATGACAATAACATGAGTAACAGCCTTGCCCCAACTTTTCTATATACCAGCCTTATACTATGGCCCAGTATAACCCTCATGTAGGAGCCTTTGGCTGTACTTCTCATGCAAGTTGTTTCAGAAAAATATTGGACTCCTCCTCACGCCATCTCTGTGCACTAAAAGGAGCACTACCATCTTCTTCTCTAGCCATGATGTTTCACCTTAAATAATTTCAGGGAAAATTGGCAGATGATTGGTGCCCAAAACAATTCTCTTGCATCCCAATATTCGAGTAATAATGGACACTGATGGGCAACTCATTTTCAGGACAGGTGGTGCACTCAGAAATGATATATTCTGTACTATTGGTTCTAATGGCACTTTAAGATGTGAAACATGGCAGCTCTCCATCCCTGTGTATTCTGTTGAAAATGCATGATCAATAGGGAATTCATCTGATGATGGCTGAATTTAGAGTACTAATTATTATATCACCAAAATAATTGGCTGCCTGCACAGGTGTGGATCTGCCTGCAGGTTCTCAGGCATGTGCACGGCATTGTGTAGCAATCTCCATAATACCTATCAGGTTTGCCTGTTGTGAAAATTGAGTGATTCAGAAACAAGAATGAGATTAGACCTAATCAGTATAATCATCTTGCACAGAGGGGGCGGCTCTACACAACATAGCAGCAATGAGAAAGCACAGGGCCTCATTGCAATATAAAAGAAAACAGTGGAAATGAGTTTGAAGTTTGAATCCTGCTTATGATGTTTTTTTAAAAAATTCTTCTAATGAAGTTAACTGCTTTAAATAAGTAAGAGATATTTTTTACACGTGTTTTGTACAATGGTAGCTTGCATGTGCTTTTTACTCTAAGGGCTATAAGGGATGTCAGTTTTCAGTATTTGTAAATGTGTTGCCCAAACGTGTAGTAAGAGTTACATTAGACATCTAATCTGATTGCAGCAGTATGCAGGATTGTTAGGGTAGATGGTAGACACACCCTTCAGATCATATTGACAGAAATGTTCAATACTATTGTAGTGTTGTATGCCTTGCACATATGTAATTAGCCACAACCCTTTTAACAGTGCTGTTATAATGGTCAGGTGGTATTGATCAGCTGCAGTTATGTACTTGTACTGTTGAGAATATGTGCTCAGTACACAATACATGCCTGAAATTTACTTAAAGATCATGGATACAGATAACTGCCAGATACAACTACACCATACTACATGGCCTAGTAGAATAGTAGTAGTAGTGTAATGATTACCGTATTTCCCCGAAAATAAGACCGGGTCTTATACTTTCCCCCCGCCAAAATACGCATTAGGACTTGGGATGCCTTTTTTACCCCCCCCCCCCGTACAATAATCTACATTTATTCATGTACAAAAAACGACATTTATTCATGTACACAAATTGACATTTATTCATGTACACAAACTGACATTTATTCATGTACAAAAATCAACATTTATTCATGTACACAAAACAAAATTTTTTCATGTACACAAATTGACATTTATTTGGTACTTCATGGGTTCATAGGTTGGTACTAGGCTATCGGCCCTCAGGCCTATACAAGCCTAACCATAACAATTCCCTGGCTATTTCTTCCTACACTATTTACTTCCTGGACCCCTGTCTAGCAGGGTGACTGATGTGATCCCCGGGGTGAATTTCCTTTCTCCCATCCAATCGTCAAGGTTCCTTTTGAAGAGAGCCAAAGAGGCACTCTGTTTGACATGTATGGGCAGTCTATTCCAGAGTCTGGGGAGTCTCTGGGTGAGGAACCTATCCCTCCAGCATGTTTTGTTTATTGTGATGACAAGGTTTAGATCCCTGGAGCATGTGGCTCTGAGGGATTGGGATTTCTTTAAGTGTAGCATGTCCAACAGCTCTGGGTTTGACATGGCCTTGTATGTTAAGCAGAGATCACCTGTGAGTAAACGATATGCGACAGAGTAAAGCTGGAGTTTTTTAAGGCAGTCAGCATAGGGCATCTGCTTTAGGCCTGTGATTCTTTTAGTGAGATATTTCTGCAGTCTTTCCCGTTGTTGCAGGTGTCTTGAGAAGTACATACCAAATGGGGCATTGTATTCTATAATGGGTCTAATGAGGGATGAGTACAGTGGGACAATGACCTCCTTTTTTCTGGATGAAAAGCCCTTAGTGATGAGGTGTGCCACATAGAAGGATTTCCTGACTGTTGTGGCGATGTGGTTATTGAAGGTGAGACCACTGTACACCTGTGTCCCTAAGTCTCTTATCACACTTTTGGTGTTTAGTGTACTGCCACCTATGTGGTAATTCATGGGTTCATGTTTTTTCCCAAAGGGGATAACTATACATTTCTTGGCATTGAGCTTGAGCCCATGGCTCAGGCACCAAGCATCTTTTTCTTTAAGGCCCTTTTGTAGAGTATCCACATCATTTGGAGATTCAATAATGTCTCCCAGTTTGCAGTCATCTGTGACCTTTGTTAGCCAAAGTCCCTTAGTATTGGCCTGTACTTCAGAGAAGTAGATGCCAAACAAGAGTGGTCCCAGGACTGAACTCTAAGGTACTCCACTTGTCACTTATCTGGAGCTGGATTTGGAGTCGGCTACTTTTACAGTCTGGGTTCTGTCAGTAAGCCAGTTGGCAACCCATCGAGTGACGTAGGGATGAATGCCCAGTTTAGTAAGTTTATCTATGATTCCATAGTTGGGGATGGTGTCAAAGGCCTTGGCGAGGTCCAGATTGGCTGTGTGGGCTTCCTTACCCTTGTCCACAGCTCTGGAGACTGATTTGAAGATGTTAGTCAGGTTCAGGAGACAATATTGGCCCTTCATGAACCCAAAATGGGTGGGGTCCAGTGTTTGAAGGTTGCCAATGTCTTTGTTTATAAGTTCCATGATAATATGTTCCATGGCCTTGCAGATCAGGCTCGTCAGACTGATGGGGCGGTAGTTCCTGGGATCCAAGGTGGATCTCCCCTTGTGGAGTGGGATAACTGTAGCTGTGCGCCACTCAGTGGGCATGAAGCCTGAGGTGAGGCTATGATTAAACATGACACTTAGGTGAGGTGCCAGTTAATTTTGTAGTTCATGTAGTACACAGCCCGGGATGTCATCTGGTCCCATGGATGCTGTATTCTTAGCGTTAGAGAGTGCATTTTTTACCTGTGTGCCATTATTACCGGAATTTGCCAATCTTCTAGTATTGAGATGGGCCATTTAGAGGGTGAGAGGGGGTGAAGTTGGCACTGAATCGATCTACCAGGATATTGGCAATATCCTTGGAATCAGTATATTTAATTCCATTCTGTTGTAGCTCAGAGCAGATCTGAGCATTGCCATTTAGATTATTGACATAGTTATAGAATGCCTTGTGGTTGTCTTCGGAATCTCTGGCAATTTTATTTTCTTAACTAGCTTTGCGGGATTTTATGAGGGATCTCAGCTTCTTACTGAGGCTGGTAAGAGAGTTTTTTGCATCCATGGATTTTCCTCTTTTCTGCAACAGTTTTTTTTCCTTTTGTTGTACAGTTTTTTTATGGCAGGAGACCACCAGATTGGCTTCATTTTTTGGAGGAGAGCATCTTGGTTCTATTTGGGATGGCACGATTCATGCATGAGTGGATGCGCTCATACAGTGTCTTAGTGTAGGACTCAGCAGTTGAACTTTCAGTTCCTGTCTGCATGGGTGTCATGAAGTTTGTCACTTCTGACTTGAGTAGCATGAAGTTGGCTTTGTAGAAGTTTTTTATGGAGGTTTCCTTACTGGGTGGTGGGGGGGGGGTGGGATGTGGATGTTAAGGGTGATTAGCTTATGGTCTGACCTGACCAACAAGGGGCTGACCATAGGTGTGGAGCATCAATTTCCCATGTTGGTAATGACCAGGTTTAGGATATTGGAGCCCCTGGTTGGACAATGGATTAGTTGACCCAGGGCATTGGAATTTATGAATTCCAAGAACCATTTGGCAAAGGTGTTGGTACACGAGTAGTTTTCCCAGTTAATGGCAGGGTAGTTGAAGTCACCCAGTATTAGGGTGTTTGGTTGTATCTTAATATTTTCCAGTATGTTTAGAAAGGTGTAATGAGAATCTTGGGGCATGGCGGGGGATCTGTAGCAAGCTACAATTTGGATTGCAGTCTTACCTAGTGTTAGTTGCACCTGGAGAATTTCAGACGCATTGTGTTGGGCAACTAGCCTGGTAGTGTGAATATCCTTGGTGAATATGGACACTCCTGCACCTTTAGTGTTTCGATCCTGGTTTTGTGGCCAAAAAGTGTGGTAAGAGTTGTAGCCTGGTATTGCAGGGGTGCTCTCTGGAGCCTTGAACCAGGTCTCAGTTACTGCACAGATATCGATGTTCTCCATTTTTAGGAGTGCCTCAAGAGAGTGCATTTTGAGGTTTAGACTTCTAGCATTGAGTAGCATTACCTTCAGATTTTGCATGCTTGTACCTGTTACGGTGGTGGTTCTGACCTTTGAACTTTTCCCAAAAAAGGCACTATAGGGGTGGCAAGAACCTTAGCCAGTAACCTGAATCCCAGGGGCGACAGGTGCAGACCAACTCTGGCAAAGTATCGTGGTTTGTCGATCATGTAGTCCCAGGCAGACAGATACTGGATTCCCTTTGAATGACACCAGAAGCTTAGCCAATTGTTGAAGTCAGTCATTCTGTCTTTATATTGTGGTATCATTCTGGGTGAAGGCAGGATGCTACTCAGGGCTAGGGTCATACCTGCCTGGGCCACATGATCCAAGAGCTCTTTCATGTCGCTTTTCATGTAGTCTAGGGAGGTACATCTCAAGTCATTCACTCCAGCATGGACAATGACAGAGTCATATTTGTACTTGTTGTGGAGTGACTTGAGTGCATGTGTTATGTGGCAGATCCTGGCACCCGACAGACAGCTGACTGTAATTCTCTCCTTGTTCAGCCTGGTGAGTGGGACATCAGTGTGCCTGACTATAGAGTCACCTATGACTAAAGTATTATGTCCATTGTCTTGCCTTAGGGGCTGTTGCTGGGTGGCACACTGGTGTTGTGAACTATGTGACACTTTGGTTGTGATTAGTGTTTGTTTGCATTTCAGCATTGGAGGTCCTTGTTGCTTTGCAGGTTACAGTTAAGGGCCTCTGCATATGTGGATTTAGCGTTGCTATGTGTGGGTTTAGAAGGGCTATGTGTTGCTTGAGGTGTAGTGCAGGTGTTAACCTTCTCCTCTTGACTATCCAGCACAGTCTTGGCCGGAGAGAGCTTTGCTTCCAGTTTGGCTATGTAAGTGCATCTCTCACAGGTTGTAGTGTTGCGTGGTAGGAGGAGAGGGTTGTCTGTGTACATGAGACAATTGCTGCATTGCCCCAGTATGCCCATTATTAGTATTTCTATTACTGGGAAACAGTTCTAGATAATGGGTTAACAGTTGTGTGAGAATTCTACATAAGCAGTGCAACAAACATTTCAATTTCAGAATATCTACATCTTGGCTTTCACAGTGCAATATTTCATGCTTAACAGAAAGTGAAGAAAAATCTCAATACAGGTGTATTGGAAGAGGGGAATAAAACAGGTGAATAACTGTCACTTTTTGAGTGGTGATGCTTTCTTTATTCCTTACCCAAACCGTAAGAGAATGATGGAAAGTCGTAAAAATGAAATCTGGGAACTAGTGGCTTTACTTTGTAATTACCCCTTGATAATGAAATGTTACCTTAATACAATAAAGTCAAAAAACTGACAAGAGCTTGCTGGCAGCCGAAAGCAGTAGCAATCCATTCTGTTGCCCCAATAACGGAAAAGTTATTCAAATACAGTCAAGTCATCTTCTTCTGAAACATTGTCATAAGTCTCCAACCCCCGAATTCCGGCCTGAATTTCTTGCAACACCATTTCCTGTAGAATCATTGGCCCCAATCTGTCATGCCTAGCAATAGAGCTCTCCTTAAATGAGCACTGCTTGTCCATTTAGCCTGTTCGTAGTGCATTGGCAACACAGCTTTCAGTGATTTTATCCCAAGAATTCTTCACTCAAGTCACGACCTCTTGCAGGCTAGGCTTCACAAAGTTTCCACACTGATTTCTCTCCATTCTATTTTCAGTGTAGTCATTGAGATCCATTCGCAAATGGTCCTTGAATGGCTTGTTTATTGCAATATCAAGAGTCTGGAGATAGGCAGTCATTCCTGTGGGAATCATTATTTGATCTATTCTTCTCTGTGCAAGAAAGTTCTTCATGTCTTTAGCACAGTGAGTGCTGGCTGAATCTCAGACTAGCAGACCTCTTTCGCCACCTCGCAAAACAAGTGGCAGCATTACATCGACCCACTTCCTTATAACTGCTTGTGTGCACTAGGCTTTTTCAGTTTCAGGAATGTAAACGCCTGAAACATGTTCAATTTTGTCTTTCTTGCCCGTTAGAGGTGGGGTTTTCTTTCTATCTAGACGAATTGCCAAAATACAGGTAACACGTGCACTTTCATAACCAGTGGAGGGAATGTAGATTGATGAGGCACTCCTCTGATCAATTGTTGGTTGAGATCCTTGACCCATAAACATTGCAGTTTCATCCATAGCAATCATGTTGGAGAGTTGGTATGCCATCAACAAAGGACTTGAATGCAAGTGTACATTTAATAATTTCAATATCTTCCAGCTTGAACAATGTTGTCTATCTTCTTAGAGACAGTTTATATCACTGAAGGAAGCCATCCAGCCAATGTTGTGATGCTTTAAATTCTTCTGGGGATATTTCTACCTGTGGTGCCATTCCAAGGGCAAATTCTTGAATATCAGTCCTGCGCCCATCCAAAGCCTTTGCTCTCCTGTTAGCAATCCATTCACAGATGATGTCTTCCAGCTCAGGAAATAATGGTTGCTGACCTGATCCACATTTGCACTTCTTAGCATTTCCCTCATCCACCTGTTGACTGAGGTTATCGTACTCTGCTCGCCATTTTTGGACCATTTGGAGATCCAACTTCTTCTCTTTGCAGAAAGCCATCAGATTCTTTCCCCAGGAGTCCTCCACAATTCCTTTCTTGTACTCGACAGAATAGCTCTTTCTTTTTGCACTCATCTTGTCTGGGGGGGGGGGGTTAATTGAAGACTTATGAGACCGGAGTGGCAACAAAAATGGTGACAGTTAAGAAGGCACAACCACACCCATTCGTTATCAAGTGCGCACGTTTTACATGTTTTGTCTGTACTTTGACCAATCAAAGTACACTTGCTAGTGTTGATGGGCCAAGGATCTCAAATGTCAAGTATGAGTGAGGATTAGTGTTACAGTAAGAATCATGGAGGACTCCCGGGGAAAGAATCTTACCACTTTCTGTAAAGAGAAGAAGTTGGGTGTTCGAATGGTCTGAAAATGATGAGCAAAATACGATAACCTCAGTCAATAGGTGTCAATAATATTATTATTTTATAATTCAACACGTCCGTCATGTGTTGTTGATGATCTTAACTGGGGCTTATTTTTGGGGTAGGGCTTATATCATGACCACCCTGGAAAACCATGCTAGGCCTTATTCTCTGGTTAGGTCTTATTTACGGAGAAATACGGTAGTAAAGCCCATGATGGAAGAAGGCTAATTCTACTATAGCTAAAATGCAGGACCCAAAGACAGCTACTGCACTGGTTGGAGGTTCCACATCCATCTGAAAACCCAAGTTTATAAATGCTTACAATAAGGTGGTACTGGAGGCCTTCCAGCTCCGTGGGTGATGGCTCTTTGCTTTTCTTTCTTCTGACCAGCTTTTCCATGACCATGCCTGGACTGAAATTGTCAGCAATTTTAATACAGTGGGTGATCAGGACCATGTCTATGAAATGGTCTGTCATAGTGTCATAGATATGATCCATACTGCCAGCCACAGAGCAGAAACCCTGCATGGGAACATAGGGTAACAGGAGGTAAGCCGTTAGCCGAAGCACCCTTTATGGAGATGGTGGATTCCTGGCCTTTAAAGGTATTAACACCTGCACAGATTCCCAAAGTGTGGTGTTGGATATTGGAGTGGAGCTGGACAGGACCCAGAGACTTTCAGCTGCAGATGCCTCAGGTTTGTAGTCCAAGTTCATTTATCAACACTACAAGTCCTCAATACCCTGTGGTCTCTCTACTCTTCATTAAATCTGTCTGACATGTGGTATAAAGGTGCATCAGGAGTCCAACAAGCATGTCATTCTGCAAAATATATAATCCAAAGGTATTATTTTTTCTCAATATATTTTAAAAATATCAGTTGTAGTGCTGGATCATACTTACACTGGATATTATTTTCCTTTGCTGTATTCAGAGATGTATATTTTATCTGGCAATAGCACTGTGGAACTGCCTCTGTCTGATTTTGGGGGACCTGTAGCCATTGATAATTATGGTGAGGATGAGTTAGCATAGTCAGGGAGTGCAGTATATGTTTGACAATGGTGGTGGCCACTGCATCCCATATACAAACCATGGTCACAGTCTCTCTGTCTGCTGATACCCAAGATATACAAAAATCTGAGACTTTACAGGTTGATGGAGACACAATGGATCAGGGATGTCTGCTGGCCCAAAGTAGACAGATGTCTGAATCTGCCCCAAGTATTCATGGGCAGGGAGGTCCACAATGGGGAGGTTGGTAATGATGTTTATTGGAAATGCATGTATGAGAGAGCATGTCCCACATATGTGATTCCTTGGATACACTAAATCACACATTAGGCCATGCAGTGTCTTTGCTGGGTCATCTGGCAAGGGAAAGGGGCTGTCCTTGCAGATGATTATCTGCTACTTCCACAGATGTCAGCCAACATGGCCATGGATGAACAAGATCCTGTTCCCACAGTGGTCCCATTGCCATAGCAACATTGATTGTGGAGATGTCAACACCCAGGAAAGGGCATCCTCTTGGTTATGCCATTAAATGCTGACACATCTTACAGTAGACATTTGTCAGGGTCACATAGTATAGCAGCATCTAGACATGGTCATGGTACAACCAGTGCAACTCCTGGTATGGCCAGTTCTTATGGGTGGAGGCTTGATTGGGAAGCTGAACCCTTTGTCATGCATGTCCTACATCTGTCCAGTAGGCTTAGCTGCAGAGGCTGTGTCCCTGCAGACACACACACATGCCATAATAGCCCCATCATATCTCACACATCTACTGACCCTGGCACTTCTCTACAACAACCCCCCCATAGCACTTTTCACACTATCCATAAAATACTTTTTCAGTTGCTACACACTAGCACTCACACTGCCATTCACACTCACACACTTCCCTGTGAAAGGCATACATACCTGTACCCCACTGTCCATCCATGCAAATGATAACTGTGCCCTGCTCTTTGTACATTGTTACTTGGTTTGCCTTTATCTGTTGCACAGCATGGCCAGCCTATGATGGGAAACCACAGGCTGGTATTTTTGTATGCATCATCTTTACTTTAGTGCATCTGCTTAACTCTTGTATAGTTATGTTGTAAAGCTATGTGCAGTCCACTGACTACTTGCTAGTACCACAGCATACTGCAACCTCCTCCCTCTGGTATGGACAAACCCTCCTGCTGGCTCCTCCTCTTACTCCTCATCTGTCACATACTGTACTGCCTGTGGTGCTGAAAACTGCTGGTTCTGCAAGAGGCCATCCTTCTGTAACTGATGCCTAACTATCTATTGTGTAACAAGGTGTGCATAGTCAGTACATTAGCACAAGTGGCAGGATCTTACTACAATGCACAGACAGTGAAATTGTGTCTTCAACAAACCAATCAAAGGCTTGCAATAGTGCACCAGTGTACCCATGGCCAGTTTGATTGTTTGGATGTTTGATGGGTACCATAAGCCAGGGTTCTAGGGCATATTCAGCATCACCAGCAAAATGCCCCTGCGGGAAGTCAATGTTCACAAACTGTTGATGCAAGTCACATGTGTGCCATATGTTGGAGTCATGAAAACTGATTGAGTGGCCTGCACACGTATTGTAAATGATACCCTCTGCATTACAGACCACATGGAAGTTGATGTAGTAATACCTCTTGTGGTTCACATACTTCCTTCCCGTTTCTCCAGGTGGGGCCTTTACTTCAATGTAGGTGCAGCCAATGGCTCTCAGAACCTCAGGGAAATGGGCTATATCATATAACTCCCACTTGGTGCTTACACTTATCAAGGGTATCAGAACTTGTCAGAGATTTGGGATGCATGGCTATGCTTAAAAAGGCCCTTGTGGTTGTTAGCCAAGTAAACACCTATGAACCTATGGTGTTTGCTGTCTCCTCTGGAGTATGTTGGAACCACATATGCTTCCTCACATGCTGAAGCTTATCATCAAAGAAATGATGGAGTACTCTCAAGGCAAATGCCTGAGATACCCTGAATGTGTCCCCAGTAAGTAGATGAATAGTCCCCATAACTAATATATGTAGAAACACACCTACCTTGATATCCACTGGGATAGGTACTCTGTGACTTCAGTGGGGTTGCAGACTAGAACCGACTCATTTCTGTGATTTCCCTCATGTTGCCCTGTCCACATGTTAAGTCGTGTCATGTGGGCAATGTTCTGCACCACCAGGCAAAGCAGTTGCAAAAAGAGCCACTAGATACACATTTAAAATGGTTATGATAACCCCAAGCAGATTTGCATGATGCTATCCATTTGAGCACAAGCACATGGCTAAGTTAAAATCTTAATCAAGCACAGCATCACAGTGCAGCATTTGAATGTTTGTGAATCACTCAGCCATCTTGTTTTACCTCATTATTGTTCACAGCATTTCACTATATAGTCATTAGCATACATAAAGTTTAACCACATTATTTGACCTGACCACATCATGTAGCTGGGTTTACTGAATTGCTCCTACCCTGTATATGGCTGCTCATTGCATAAATTTTCTTGGCATAATGCGACAAACTTTCATGAATCCAGCTCTGAAAGTTTGTATATCACTGTTAACACAAGAACATTAAACTGGTTTTATTTTAAATAGAGAAATGCAAGATAATACCAGGAGTGTTATCATTAATAGATTACACAGACAATAATAAAAAAGAAATTCAGTTGTAAGTCTAGTGATAGGAAAATGCATCTGATTTGTTAAATTGAGAATATTTATTTGCAGTATTACTTATTGTTGGAAAAAGTCTTAAATTTAATTAAGACAGCCTGTGCAGAAATTGTGGCTTTTGTTTCTTAAGGTAGAAATATAATGAAAGAGACATTGCAAATATGTTCATTTTCACCTCTATTATTTGCATTTGCCATGAAACTTTTAATTAAATCAAACAAAAGACTAGTATCAGTCACATTAAACTGAATGATAAATATAAATCAAAACTGTTATTATTTTCAAATAATATTGTATTTTAACTAACAGATACTAATGAATCAATACAGGAAACACATATGCATATAAAAGCTTTGAGATGATATTTACATAAACTTTAACAAGAATAAAACAAAATTTGATATAATAGGTCAAAAACAAGGTTATACTTCTAGATGCAAATATAATAATAATGTAAAAAAAGTTTTGACATCACTAAAACAAAATTTAAATTAATAAAGCAAGATAAGTATAAAATTAGGACTGAAGACTTTAAAAAAAACAAATATTCATTTGAACTAAAACTTTTTTTTCATGTTGGAAGACAGACTCTGTCTAATAAATATGATTTTGCCGCCTATGATAATTTATGCAATCCAAACATCTGCTTGACCTTCTAGTAATTAACAAACTAGGAAAATAAATAATATATATATATTTTTTTATTATTCATGTGGTTGCCGAAAGAAATCTAGATATAAAATCACAGGAGGAGTAACATTGTTACATATAGATACATATGTGTTAGTTGTTATTTATAAAGTAATTGTGCACTGCTTGGACAAATTATATGACTTTCTAGCTTCTACATGGAGCAGGATACCTCAGATGGCATAATAATGTTCAGAAGTTGTTGAGCACCCTCTTTTCCAAAGAGGCATAGTGTTGGCAAATTCCGAACACTGAGACTGAAATGGTGGTGCCATAAAGAGTGTATGACAGTCGTTTAAGAAAGATAGCTACAACAGCTTTTGCCAAGCTGTTCATTGGTGTGCTAATTAGTCACACAGCCATTCAATTGTAATGTTAGCAGTTTGGTTCTTTGCAGGTTCTTCTTTTTTTCCATCACTGAAACTCAAAGTTGTAAGTCATTTGATATAGTGACCATTGGACAGTATATGTACTTTGTCAATTTGCTGTTAATTTGCAGGAATGAGTGGACTCTGTACTGGGGTTACGGTTTCTGAGGTTAATGAATATATTTATTTATTTATGTATGCACATATGTAGGTATTTGTTCATCTATCTAATTTATTTGCTTATGTGTATATTTATGTATACATGCATGTAGTTTGTTACCTTATGGATTTATTTATTTGATTTCTTAATTTACTTACTGAAATGTGTCACTGTTGTGAATCTGCTGATACTTTGCCTGTTTGGTAAAGAGGATGTTCACCATCTTTATAATGACATTATGCAATTCAAGGTATCTGGTTTTGATTAGAAGTTAGGTTACCAAATCATATGAGACAACTCCAAAAGGACTACAAATAAATCTATGCAAAAATAAAAATGGTAAAATAAATAAATTAGCATTTAGTGTCAACTGATAATACAATTCCAGTTTAATATTTATACCCCTACTAATTCAGAATGCATATATTATAGAGATTTAGATATTTCATACACAGTCATATACTATTAAAACTGTTTATTCATAAATATGATGATACAAAAAATTATGAAGTGAAAAGGAAGCTTTCTGGGGTAGTACAGTTGCTTTTAAAATACACAGCTAAAACAACTGAATGATTATAAATGCATACAATGAAAGGAGAGCATAATAATTCCTATTTTAAGAAAAGAAGTAAAAAAGATCCAGATGATTACCTTTTCATATGCTTTTTATTCTGAATTGAAAAATATCACTACTATAACTATGCAACAGTTAAAAGATGAAAGTAAAAAAAAAAATGGTTTTGACTACTCAATTTGCGTACATAAGAAATTGACTGACTGTTAATGAATGTCATATTTCAAATTATTTATAGAGCAATACATGAATGTTTGAACGGACATTTTATAAGCAGCATTTATAGACCTACAAGCGACTTTTGACAGAGTTAATGGGAGCATACTATGGGAGATATTGATGAAGGAAGGCTGTGATACAAATGTAATGTTATTGATTAGGGAGTTATATGATAAAGCATATACTCATCTTTGTGTATCAAAAACAGACAAAACACAAATGTAATCAGAACTGAAAAAGAGGTGAGAGATGCTTATTAATGCCCTGGTTATTTTTCTGATTTATACTGACATGGGTTTAGGAAGGTGTATTAAAAAAGATTGAATGCACCTAAAATTAAAGACATGTTGTTTCCATTCATGAGTTACGTGTATGATATTATAATGTTAGCCATTTGAAGAAATAAGTTGCAGAGACAGATTAAAACATTAGAAGAAGACCTAAAGAACATTGACATGTATTAACGGGAAAAACAAATACAAGATTTTAATCACAAAAAAGAAAAATGTAAAATTTACATAACAGGTAAATTACTGGAAGGAATGTCCAGAATCAAATATCTATGGATAATCTGTGAAGTGACTGGTAAATGGAAATTACACATTGATTATTTAAGTCATAAGTTAGAAATTAAAATGTATAATTTATACAGCCTGGATAAGAGATTCAGGAGGAAAAAGTGTGAAACTTCTGCTGACTGTGAAAAAGAATAAAAGATATTCAATGATTACATATGGCATTCAAATATGGGGATCAGCTTTAAAAGGCAATACAATGCTTAAGGTCTATAGGGATAGTTTTGGATTCCCATAATCTTTAGTGGAGATTTATCTTTGGGAAGAATGTGGCATGTGGTTAGAATAGATGATTTTGGAAATGGCCTTACTGTCCAGTTGAATAAAGACCATGAAAGTGGCAGATCAAGATCTGGTGAAAATGCCTGGCTAGAAAAGAAAGAATGGGAGCAAGATGATTTCTATGACTGCACAGCAGTATATAAATAAAAGAAAATATTAAAAAGATAAAGAATGTAATATATATATTTATCCTAATGTTGGCTGCTGATAAAGGAGTGTAATAAGTATACACCAACCATATCCAACTTCTTCCCCGGTGTTTAATCCTTTATTCCTACCAACCTGTCTTAACCTTATATCTTTAGATAAGTCATACTTTACAAATAGTACTAGCTAAGTTCAAAGCCTAGGTTTTGTTGTCATGATCTAACAAATTTGTATTTTCTTATGTATACTACATTTTGTTTACTTTATACTTTATTGATTATTGTAACTCGTGCATTAAAATTTACTGTAAGACATGGAGCTTTTCTCCCTGGGCCTCCGCTGAAAACAGACCTGTGTCCAGTCGGACTTTCCTGATAAACAATTGTTTGTTAAATAAATAAATAAATAAATAGATAAATAAATAAATAAGCATGCTTATTTGGCCAGGATGTTACATTTTATCACATCCTAATGGCATCTCCAAAACTGTATTTTCCACCCCAGCTATAGTACATAAGCAGTCATGTGTAAAAAAATTAAATTACATGCACCGTATACACCAAAAACACAAACTAAAAAAACGTAATCCAACGGCCTAAGAAATATGAATATAATTAGCACCAGTCTATCACACAGCTATTTTAAAAATTACCAAAAATGTTAAAAACTATTTCAGCATGCTAATACAAAAAGTATAAATTCATCGCTAAGACAGTTTATTCTTAATTTTCCATACAAACTATGTAAACATTGGCCTGGATTCAGAAAGAACTCAGAAACCACCATTAACTGCCATGGCAAAAAGGGCCTCAGTGTCATCAGGAAGAACAGCAATTCAATGACACAGACCTCATTATCAGCTGTATTACATGTCTCTGAATTGCACAATAATAATCACTTTTTGTGGTAATCAAATCTTGCAGCTCATGAAGCATGTTGGCAGAGGCACCCCCCTCATTTAGTCCCTCACACAGATTCACACACACACACACACACACACACACACACACACACACACACACACACACACACACACACACACACACACACAGAACATCAGTCACACCACCCTTACCTGATCACATTCACTGACATGGTTACCCATTCACTCATATATGTGCACACAAAAAAACCTGCCCTGTCTGTACCATAACTGACCTCCCCCCCATTACCATCAGCAGGCAGATGCCTGCACACACACACACACACACACACACACACACACACACACACACACACACACACACACACACACACACACACACACACACACACAGTCACAAGACCACTCATATTCCTACAGACATGCACATATGATGCCCCACAGATAGATACATGCAAACACACACACACACACACACACACACACACACACACACACACACACACACACACACACACACACACACACACACTTACACAGACATGCACCCCACTAGTACCTATGTTAAATTCCCTTTCACATACAACTAAAGAGGTGTCTCCCCTTGAAAGTAATGGATGAACATGGCCTTTTGGCCATGTTAATTAACATGTCTGCCCATGTTAATTTATAGAACTGACTGACTCTATGAATCACTCAGCATGGCAAATCCTTTACCACAAGGCATTTCCTGGTGAAGAGTTCATGGCTAATTATTATATGCTGCTCCCCTAAAATATCTTATTAACACTGTTGCAAAGATGTCTGTGAATCAGAAAGTGATATCTGCCAGCAAAGAAATGGCCATGCTAGAGTTTACCACTGGCAGTAGCCCTTTTTGAATCCCAGGGATTGTATAAAGTCTGTTCACACCACTAACTACACAAATAATGTAATGACTGAAACCCATAACCTGAATGGGAAACAATAATCCAGATTAAGAAAAATAATACAAAACAGCTAAGTGAAATATTGTGTGTATTTGTACTTTAATATAATTTTGTGATTTAATATCATTTTGTGATTTGTGGTTTTGTACTTATTTCAAAACTATTTTCATTCAACCTGCAGTGCAGATACTTCAGGTATCATACCCCAGGCCTGGATATATGGAATATGGTGTGAGTTTGTTGTTAGATATGCATATTATACTGCAAGAATAAGGATCACATTTTGGAGCAATACATTTGTGAATTCAAGGGAATTATACAGATCTAACACCAGACCCTCCAAATAATCATTACTTTAACTGTGGGAAATGGGATTTCATTTTTATTTCATTATTTGCTCTTTTTTAATTTTAATGTATTTGTTTGTTATTTTGTCTGGTTATGTATTTATTAAGAATACACTATATGTCTTGGAAAGCATCGATTGCAAAACATGGAAAATTAATCTTTTCTAACATTTTCCCAGAACATATAATCTAATGGATGCCGATACAGTGGTTATAAATTAATGGTGATATCAGCAGAATTGTACTAAATAAACGTCTTGCACTTCATTTCAATTATCTGTTTTTACCCCACATTTTATGGAAAATGAGTCAAGCCTGAAGTTAGCTGTGGATAAAATGAGGCACTGTAGGGAGAGGAAACAGCCTTGTGAAGAGTGATGAATCTCTCACTCAGATACGATCATATTTTTACTCATTTTTCAGAAAAATACAGGTATTTGTACAGAATGTTTTTCATTTTGGAGATGGCTGCATGAGGAACAGCATTTGTGCTTGCATTACCCTGCTACTATGCTTGTTTTCAGTTATTTTCATTTTTTTATTACTTATTAGTTAACGAGGTATCTCAGGGGTGGCCGCAGTGGTGCAGCGGTTAATGTTGCATCCTCACAGCAAGAGGTTCTCTGGTTCGATCCACGGCTGGGGTGACATCTGTGCAGAGTCTGCATGTCCTCCCTGTGGTCACGTGGGTTTCCTCTGGGTGCTCCAGTTTCCTCCCACATCCCAAAGACATGCTGTAGGTGGATTGGACACTAAATTGGCCCTAGTCATGAGTGCGTGCATGTGCGTGCCTTCTGTGGAAGGTTGGGCACAGGGCTGGCAACTCAACACCATAAAACTCCACTGCCAATCATGAGCAGATGGGTGGTCTGCTGTGGTGACCCCTAACTGGGAAAAGCCAAAAGAAGAAGAAGTTAACAAGGTATCTCAATCAGGCAAATCTGCTTCTTTCCATGATTGACTTGGAAGCAGTGTCTACTTGAATGTCTGTCTTTAAGTCTACCAATAAACAGACTGAAACTGAATGAATCAAACCTAGAACTACAGGATGAAGACTATTAGCAGTCAAATCAGTCTGTTGAGAATGGGTGTCATCTAAAAGTCTGACTGCCACAACTGTGATTCTTGGAACAGTGTGAATTTATGTGCAAATCAGGGAAATATATACTGATTCTAAGACTCAGAGGTATGTGTATAGATCTTGAATTTTGCATATTTAAGTAGCAGAGATGCAGTGGTGTATACTATGTGCAGGTTACCCTTTAATTTTTTTTTTTTTAGACTGCCTTTTTCACATTTTTTAATGAGGCTGGGATAACCAGCTGATGCTCTCCATAATCCATCCTCCTCTCAGTACTATGAATTTGCCAATATGTTGAGTGGTACTTTCTATTATCCATCAGACTAGCGCTCCCAGCATACAGGCACAGGAGCTCTACAGAGGAAGAAAGAACTCAAGAGCCACCACTTGTAGTCGCAGTGGCTGGGCTTTGTTCTGCTGAACAATAATGGGACATGCCTGTCTACAAACATACGTGTGGAGGACATGCTCAACACCATGAGCTGCATAAGCAGCCATATATCCCTGCTTACACTGACTAGGTGCCTCTGCATGGTTCCCTAGCCTACACCTAGGAAACAGGTGCACATGTGCACCCAGACATGATCCTCCTCCAAGATATTGATCAGGTGAAGACATTTCATTCCTCTTCCTTACTGTGCCATCAGTAGCAGGTGCCCAATATACTAACTGAGCTCAGGTTACCTGGGTCATGGACAAGACGTTATCCTTTTATACCAGAGGAGCTTCAATAAGAAAATTAAATATTTACATACATGAAGTACAACTCATGTTTTAATGTTTTTAAATGCCCTTATTACATGTACTAAGACATAACATAACATGATTGGTTGGGCTTGTATGGCATTTGGCAACTCTTAAGTTATACATGACATTGAAAACTGTACAGAATTGTTTTCACCATGTATGCTGATGCTATACTGCTGATGGTAAACCTTTACTCTGGTGAATGTTTTAACAAGTTTTATTATTAAAATATTAAATTCTTTATATATTTCTGCAGTGAAATACTTCCAAAAATGAAATATAACTATTACATAAAACAAAATCACTTGGATCAGCCAGTGTATGACATAATTCCTTAAAATACACACAGCAGACAGGCTATCTAATAGCCAAAGCATGTTTGCTGTGTTGATTTGCATACAAGGATATTGTTTATTAACACATTTTTTTTCTTTTTTTTTTTTTTGCTTTGTTAAATTGCCTATACATAAAACATCTGTTATATAAAACAGTCATTCTGTAGTTATTATTTTTTATCTTCTGAATTGAATAACATGGCATTTACATAGTTGCAGTACAAATGTATCTGTTTTAATTTGTAAGTTGCTTGACTGAATCTAGCAAATATTGCTCTGTGAAAAGAAAACATGGTGGATATGGTTGCAGTTAAATAATTGGATGGATTCCATAAAGTTTACATAACTCGGAGGAATCTGCTAAGTTCCATATAAGAATTTTGAATCATCAATTAATATGTAAATATGCCTAAGTCTGTGGAGAATACCAAAGTGTAAGGCAGACATAACTGGCAACATCAGCACAAGCACAATCATTCATATCAAATATGTATTCCAGGAAAAGTTATTCATGGTAATATAATTATGTGAATCATCACTGCACATCAACGTTATTTATACAAGCCCAGTGGAAATTATTTTAATACATGGGAAGTAATAAATGAAAACAAATGTACATCAGCCATTATGCCTGTAAACTGACAAATGTCTGCAAACATTTAGGATATTGCCGTAATCTGTAAATGGACATATATAAATACACCCCTCACAATTTGCAGAATCTGATGTAATTCGCAACATTTCTAATAAATAAATTAAGTAAAGCAAAGGGCAATAGTGGCCACTTCTCCATAGCCAACAGTAGCTAACAATGGGTGCGGACCACATGTGGAGAACACTAACACATATACCCAAGGAAATTTGGTGATAGAAACAAGACAAGAGGTATGAGGAGGGTCAGAGGGAGAGTGAAAGGGACATGTGCAATATGTTTTTTAGTGAGCATAGGCCCCTTATTGTTTGAGTATAGAAAGGATGGAAAAGACATGGAAAGAGCAGGTAGACAAAAGAAGAGGCAGAAACATATAACCAATATCATAAGACATGACAGACCTAGGTCGGAAAAACACATAAAGGATAGGTAAGATACACAGACAGCATAAATACAGATCATGCAACAATGTTGAAAGAAGAATGACAAACAGGGTAGGGATGCTTACCAGACATTATGCACTGCAAAAATACATATGTACAAAAACACAAGTTATTGTTCATTTGTTGCAAACTGTGTGACAGCTATGCCGGAACAAGTCTGATGGTAGGTGTATATTGGACAAGGGTATGGGACATTTTGACCCTGCTGATTTGACCCTGGATGATTTGCCCTCAGCCACTTTGACCCTGGATGATTTGACCTGACACAATATTATTTTTCCAGCTTTTTTAATCAAAACTTAAAAAAACATATTTAAGAAAGAAAATTGAAAAAAAAATGAGTTCCATGGCTGTGGTTTAAAAAATGAAAGTACGGACATTATGAAAGTCAGTAATGAAAAAAAAAATAAAAAAAAATTATATAAAACATTATACATATGCATATTATAAATGTACATAAGTAATTATTACATCAACATTGAAATAATTATTAGATCAAAATGAATAATAACAAGAATGCATCGGTATCCATTAAAAGAAAAGCACAAACTAATTAATTAATACAGAAAAGTAATTATTAAAATTTGTTTGGGGTCAGATAGTCCAGAGTCAAACTGTCCACTAAATATTCCCATAGACAATAAATTTACATTTAAACAAGAAAATGTATACAACTGCATCAGTGTCAAATCATACGGGGTCAAGCTGTCCTGCTTCCTTGGAGAACACTTAATGGGAATTGTCACTGCAGTCAGTAAACAATGGATATCAAATCCATTCATCTGCTGGGATGTCAGTTGTGCATGTGCAAGCCAAGCAACAGCAAGGATGAGCAAATACAGGACAGGAAATGCTGGAATAGACAAGAACCTCCAACTCCGCATGCAAAAGGCAAACAACTAACGCAGTGCCAAACAGCAGTACAGCAGCCAAAGATTAATATGGCTATGTAATAAATAAATAAATAAATATTCACACCATAAACACAGGAGAAATGGGATCCATATGTCAAAGACACTTGCCATGCCAGAAGCAACACATATGGGTGTTCAGGTATACAACATAAATGTGTGACATGCAATTGCGCTACATAAGCCAGACTGAAGGAAGATTCATAAAACATACCCATACCAATGACATGGAATATTACATAAATGATGATACATTAATGGTAATGAACTCTAAGGAATGCAAGCCTGTGCATAGGCAGGAAACAAAGAAATCTCTATGTAGTCCACAGCACACAATTTAGCATAAACACTGATGGAAGCTACTCAGTTGCCACCACCTTGTGTGCATATGCCTTACATGTGTATGATAGCCATCATGGTGACACAAGGTCTTATTGTATCAGAACACCTATGTTACAATGATGATACATTACAGGCAGGTAAACATACATATAACATATGCCATGTACCTGTGAAACAAGTAGGGCAAAGCTGTAAGGTGAAAGGAGATGGGCAGCATAGGTCCGTGTCTACAACACAAAATGGGCTACAAGTCCTTGCAAGGTTCATAAAAGCAAATGGCCATTATCTGACAGATGTGCATAGTGCATTGATAATGGCTATAAACATGTCTTTATACAAATGACACAAACAACACAATAATATGCAACAATTTAAACAGCAAATAACATCTGTACATAACAAAAGTAGTTTTGAATATCACATACCCCATATATACTGCCAAGCAAACATAATAGAATAGGTAATGCAATCACTGTTACTGATATAAATATCACTGTACATGTGTAGAACTGATCAAGAGGCAGTCCCATGTATACAAATATAGCACAACAAAATGGAATGAGTACATTTAACAATTTTCAAATTACAAGGGTGGGTGTGTGTCACTCATATTACGGCCAAACACATATACATCCATTTACATCAGTGCGTGTGTATTACAAAGGCACATACTTGGACATGCATGTTCGCCCACGTATACATGTCATAACATAAGCTAGTTTCAAAAAGACAAGCTAGTGCCATATGTAAGATATGGAATAAAAAGGAATCATGACTAATGGCAAGCAAAGCATCACCTCCTTATATTTACTAAGGGACCAGTGAATGTCAATGCAGTATGGGAAGGACACATGTTCATATGTACCTCTCACAGTACTGTGTAACAACTTGGCACAATACCTGCCAGTACATGGCACATGCAAGGTCATTGTTACAGTGGGACAGCATGACCCAAAAATGTTACATAAGTTACAAAATCAAGGACATGCCATGTTGCTCGAGCAGACATAAGACAGCAACAATCAATACACAAATGGGTACAATGCATTCACATGAATAAAATGTACAAATAAACACACTTGACCGACCTCATTAAGTTATGTGAAAAGAAAGGGGATAATGTAGTATGTGAGTTACTATCATTCCTCAAAAGTATACACAGGAGCAACACAAGCAGAACAGTTGCGTTCCACTTACATTACACTAACTGCTACTGTCATATCTGTCATATATTGGGTCAAGGCTTATAGTACATTACAGTATTATGTTGCACTGCATGCACAGAGGTACACGCACCTACAGATTGAAGGAGAAGCACCCCTGCCTATATGGAGCAATGTCTGCAGCAGTGACAGCATGTGATGATCATGTAAATAATAATGGTTACCACGTGTCATTTGGTAATGTGTGCCATACCGTAGCAGCAAGATAAAGCCACAAATGACAGGATTTGTTCAGTGTACATTATGATGTACAATAGAAAAACATGATAGCAATATGGGATGTTTGCGTGTGTGCCTTGACAGTACAGATTTGAATATGGCAAACACCATAACAGCAGCATTACAAAAATAAATCATATTGACAATACTTACACTCCTGAGGGACCACCCTGATGGGGCTGAACATCATGAAAGATCTCTCTAGCAGGCCCCCAAAAGGAATCACCCATAGTCAATGCCATGTCCTGAAGAGGTTACCCATCATGGCCCCATCATTCCCCATGTGGAAGGCATCTGTCATTACATTCCAGACATTGTTCTGAAAATAATCTGCCTGGCATTGTGGTAGATGTCTTTTACACTGAGCCCAGGAAAAATGTCACATGCAAGTCACCGTCAGTCATTGTCATCATCGTCCCCATCATGGTCATCATCCTGGTCCTTGCAGTTCAACTTGTTTGACATTGGTTTTGTGCACACTAGTCATTATTGTCCAGTTGTTGATCTGGCATGGGTCTTATGCTGTGTCAAATTTGAACACAAGGACAAAACATTTTTTTTACATAATAGGCATTAACCTAAAATCAATGAATAAATGAAAACTCATACAAGTTACACAATCTACATGTTGTCACTGTCATGTATGTGATGTTATACTATGTTTGACTTCATCTAGATATTGTTAGTAAAAACATACATTCAATTCACTATAAATTGCAACATGGTATGTAACATACATCACAGTCATATGCAAAACATGTCTGAAATAAAACCCAGTCAGTGACAATGCATGCACAGAAATGCATATGCCAATTCAATACATTTCCATTCCATATGTATATAGGCAGACATCATATACATGTTTTGACCTTGTACAATGTGTTGCTACGGCAGGTATGTTACAAAACATAATAGTAGTCATATGTGTATGCATTGTGTAACAAACTACAGATTAAACTATGCACAGTAAATAGTACTGAAGCAGTGTGGAGCTCATGGAAAAGTTACTCTTATAATAGTGATATGCATGTGAATGTAATTCACATGGCAAGTCATCCTATAATGGCACATCTGTCTACTGTGTCACAGCATATATTGACATACAGTATTTTGCATCACAATCCACCTTAAAGGCAGACATCTGAAGCAGCTATGTATTACTGTAATGACAGACGTGAGACAACATAACTGTAAAGAGATTATATAATATGCAAGTAACAACATCAAAACTTATGAAACTAGACATTGGTAATGTTTGCCTGATGTCTAGTACATTATGATACATTTGTTGTAACAATGTAATGGTCCTCAGATGTGGACAATAAGATTTATTTATATGTTGTATAACAAAAGATACAAAAGTGCAGTAATAACAAGTGTAATGACATGATTATGCAACACTCTAAATTTCAAAATTATTGTATGTTGTTGTTGTGTCTTTCGGCTTCTCCCAGTTAGGGGTCGCCACAGCAGAACTCCAGTCCGCTAATGATTGGTAGTTGATTTTTACGTGCAGAGTTACCAGCCCTGACACACAACCTTCAACGAAGATACGCCCATTCACACATGTCTCCACGCAGAAGACGCTCTAGCTGAGAATTGAACCAGACAGTGTCTTACTGTGAGGTGACAACGCTATCACAGCACCACCACCACGGTTCAAAATTATTGTACGTTGATAATATATATAGAAGGCCATGAATGGGTCAGTGGGCCCATCATACATTGCCATTAAGTTACTCTGATACATTACATAGCATGCCGTAATCAGTCTATCAGACATACATCTTATTACTCATACATTTACTGATGTCTCAGCCTTCTGGTTGAATGCAAAGCACAAATGTACACAGCACACAAACATATATATCAGTTGCTGCTCTAGCATGCAACACTTGTGGAGTACAAGTTGACAGTGACAACAAAGCTTTAGGGATGCTGCCAAACAGAGCCTACAAAAACATCAGTCACAGAATCTGAGAGCAAATCCATTCAAATATGTCCCTTAATCTTTACTTAATGTGCACCTCATGCATTCCTGTTGATGAGTTAATATAACATTTAAATTTCCACTATAAGTCATCATTATCTGCAACTAATGGATTGTGTTTACATACAGTGGTTACAATTTGTGTGTGAAAAATATATATTCTAAGATTCAAAATCCAAGGTAAACTTGAAGTGCATATGCAAATGAGATGAGTAATGCAACATGGTTAATGCTGGACATCACAACAGTATATAATTGTAATTGAAGTTGAAAGCTGAAGAAAAACTGCACACAGTTACAAGCTCAGTGACAGCATGCAATATCTATAATTTATGTATATGATGCACATAAATGTCTCCCCAACAAATGTATCACTATTACTGCCTACATTTGTTTTATGCTTACAGATGTACTTCCTTCCACAGTGAAAACAATGTAATGATGATCATGAAGGTAGCATTCAACACCTCAAACATAAAATAAATCTAGGCATGGCTTGTGGCGGATGACTAACAGGTTATGGCACATAATGTTGTGTTTAACAAACCATCGCAATGCAATCAAACAGCATTTCAAGAGAAGTGGAACTGAAGACCTACATGCCAACAGCATTAAGAATGCTAATTCAGCAGACACTGATTAATTAACATAATAGATAAGCTATACAGAACTCAATGAGAACCACTACCATACTTCCAAGGTTGCTACACCCTGCTGTGCAAACAGCAATACAAGTACAAACAACACATGCCAAACTTTCAAAACAACACCACTATGCCAGATGAACACAGACTTCTGTCATTTAGGTTGTGCCAACAAACAGCACATAAGCTGATTGTAAATAAATACCTGCTGATGACACATAACACTCCATTCTACTGAAATATATGTAAACATTAATGCTATTCACAGTAAATCCCTGTATATTATATTTACCTTGTAGATGCATTATTGGAAGTCTGACATAACATTGGTATGACTTGAATATTTTATTTTATTTTTATTTTTTGTCCAGCCTAATGCATTTTTCTGCATGTTTGCGCAGTTCTTGGTGCTTAGTTAGGCTTTGTGTTTCTTTGTTTTTTTGATAGTAAAGCCAGGCAGTGTCTCTAGACTTGAGGATTTGTTTGGTTTCTTTACTGAGCCAGGGGTTTGTAGAGGTTCTAACCTTGATTTTTTTTGGAGCGACAGTGTCTAGGTGTTGTAGAAATGTTTTGTTGAAATATGCTACAGCCTGGTCAAGTGGGAGGGTTTTTAATGGGGTCCAGTCACAGTTACAGAGTAAAGTATTGAGGACCTCAGGAGAGAAATTTTTTGTTTCTAGTGGATTTATAGTTAGTGGTTTTGCATATGCTTGTTCTAGTACGAATAAGGCATATTATGTTGTGGTCACTTAAGGTGTCTGGGAGACTGCCTGTGTGGGGTTACAATGTGGGGTTGTTAGTTAGGACCCAGTCAAGGATGGATTCCCTTTTAGATTTTTTATCACATCTAGTTGGAATTTGGACTAACTGCTGGTAGCCATGGAGATTTATAAGATTACTTGGCGGTTCTGATATACAGGTGAACCAATCTAGGTTGAAATCCCCCAGAATAAGGGTTTCTTGTGAGTATGTGGAAGAAAACCAGGATAAGAAGTCTTCAAGGCTAGTAGGTGTATTACCAGGTGAAATATAGATCACAATTGTGGTGGTGATCTTTTTAGGGTGAGGTTGAAGTTGTAAGATAAGTATGTCCCAATTATTGGGGGAGGGGTAGGAGTTTGGTAATTGATGTACAGTTAAGTTGGACTTATACAGTAAGGCAGTTCCACCCCCTTTACGAAGTGGTCTGTATTGTCTAATGATATTGTAGCCGGTAGGGAGAACTTCTGAGTTAGCTATGTTTTTATTTAGCCAAGTTTCTGTTAAAGCAACTATGTCTGGGGAGTAGTGTGCTATTGTGGCCTGGAGTTCAGGTATTTTATTTTTGATACTTCTAATATTAATATTTAGCATTAAAAGATGGTTGGTTTTGCTGCTGTTGTTGATTTGCCCAGGGATGAAGATAGTGGGGGTGTTATGTTCTGACATTTGTGTTGGAGCAGGTTTTGCTGGACAGGATGGGTTTGGGCCTCGGTTGGGTGGATATCCCCACTTATGGTGAGCCTGGTATTAAAATGGTGATATAGATATTGGAGTTTGGTGATGAGTATGAGAAAGTATTGTGTTGTTTTGGAGTAGGAATGAGACCATATGTGTTTAGTTCTGAATTGATCTGTTATGTAGTTCTTGAACAATTGTGGGCAGATATTATAATGGGCAGTGTCTGTATATGAGAGTGCATAATATAGTGTTGTGCTACTAAGTTTAGGGATATTGTTAGAGTGATAACTTGTGGAGTTATAAAGCATTATGAGAAGACAGACTAGACTTAGTTGTGTGATAGTCATGGTTATAAAGTTTAAGTTGGTTCTAGGTGGAGGTCTGGATAGGAATTATAGGGTTGCACTATATGTGGATGGGTAAGTAGTGTGGGGTGATGTAATAATGCCTAGTAGGAATGAGAGTGGTTGTGAGTATTTTGTGGTGGAGCAAGTTGGTGTGGTGTAATGTGATCTGACTTGAGGACCTGTGATTGGTGGAGGTGATGTGAGGTTGAGCTGTGGGTGTGGTTGTGATTACTATAAATGCAGAGGTAGTGGGAGGGAATTGGGGGCAGGGGAGCAGAGTGAGCCGGAGCCTAAGCGAGGGTGAATGGAGCGGGGCAGTGCCCACCAAGATAAGAGTAATGGGAAGCAAAAAGTAAGTGTCACTTTACAAATCTGAACACTTTAAACACATTCCTGAGGTCTAATGGCTTACCAACAAGCAGAAGATATAGCATATCACAGGATTATACATATAAGGTTGAAGATTACAGATGCTAATATCATAGGATAGATCATAGAAGATTACTAGGCTATCAACCCAGAGATCAATTTAAGACTAGCCTTTTCATCCCATAAAAATGCTAGTCAATGCCCAAGATTGCATTTAGTGATGACTGCCTATGTCTAGGAGGTTTGTGGGTGCTATCTTCAGTAAGAACTTATAGTGCTCCATCCACTCGTCCAGGTTCCTCTTGAACAATGGCATAGAGGTGCTCTGTTTCACATGGATTGTAGCCTGTTCCAAAGATGCAGTAGTCAGTGGGAGATAAATCTGTCCCTCCATCATATCCTATTTAAGTCACAGGCCATATTTGGGTCCCTGGAATGGGTAGCCCTAGTCCCGTTTGATATATGGATAGGCAGCAAGTTCATTAGGTTTGCATCTTGGATTTCTGTGTAGGCCAGGCATAAGTCTCCCCTAAGAATATGATACTGACTATAGTGACAGGGACTTTAGTCGGTCTGTGTAAAGCACATGCTGGAGCCCCTTAATCTTCTTTGTTAGAAACCTCTGAAGTCTCTCTAATTGCTGCAGGTGCTTAGTATGGTACATGCCAAATGGGGCATTATACTCAATGATGGGCAGGATAAGTGCCAAGTATAGGGGGGTTATAACCTCTTTTGCTGTCTAAGTGATGCCTTTACTAATCAAGTGTGTGACATAGAAAGCTTTCCTTACTACAGTAGACATATGGTGGTTGAAGTTATGGTTGCAGTCAGCTTCTGATCCCAAGTCCCTTACCACATCATGGGTACTTAGAGTATTGTCATTGATTTGATAGTGTGAAGAGAAATTGTTTGTGCTGAAGGGAATGGTGATGCTTTTCTTTGAATTCAGTTTGAGACTATGACTAATACACCAGTCATTGGTCTGCATGAGACTCTCCTGCAGTATACTAATATCATTTGGGGATTCAATGATTGCACCTAGTTTGCAGTTGTTTGCAAACTTGGTCAGCCACAACCCCTTAGTTTTGACCTGAACTTCTAAGAAGTGTATACCAAACAGTAGGGGCCAAGCACTGACCTTTGTGACACCCCGCTGGTAACAAGTCTGCTGGTTAATGTGGAGTTATCCACTTTGATAGTGTCTGTCTGGTTCATGAGCCAGTTAACAACCCATCTTACAAAAAAGGAGACTACATTCAGTTTGATAAGTTTATCAGTAATGCCTGAATGTGGGATTATGTTGAAAGGCTTTGCCAAGCTGACGAATGCTGTGTGCACATATTTGCCCTCATCAATGGCCTTGGTCACATTTTCAAAGAAATCTACCAGATTTAACAGGCAGGATCTACCCTTCATAAAGCCAGAATGGGTAGGATCCAAGGTTTGGAGGTCACCTATGTTTTTATTTATGAGGTCCATAATGACACATTCCATGACCTTACAGATTAGGCTGGTCAGGCTTATAGGTCTGTAATTCCCTGGGTCTATTGCTAGGCCACCTTTGTGGAAGGGTATAACTGTTTCTGTTCTCCATTCCACAGGAACAAAGCCTGTGGTTAGGCTATGATTGAAAAGGGCACTTAGTGGTGATGCTAGTTCATGTTTTAGCCTGTTTAGAAGGTAGCCTGGGATGTCGTCTGGTCCTGTACAAGCTGTGTTTTTTGCCTTGGACAAGGATATGAGGACCTGCTTTTCAGATATCTAGGGTGGGGGGAGTTTGGGGGAAAGTTTGTTTTAAGTTACGAGGGGATAAGGGAGTGAAATGTTTGTGAAACCTCTCCACTAGCAGGTTTGCCATCTCTGTGGGGTCAGTGTGTTTGAAACCATTTACCAGTAGTTCTGCACATGCTTGGGTCTTACCCTTTAGGTTACATATGTAGCTGTAAAAGGCCTTATGGTTATCCTTGGCTGTACTTGCTAAGTTTCTCTCAAAGGAGTCCTTAGAGGATTTGACAAGTTGTCTTATTTGCCTGTTGAGGCTGAGGAGAGTGCTTTTCCATTGTTGGAGCCTTGCCTTTGTTTTCTTGGACATCAGTTTTTTTGGCTTATTGTCGTTTCTTGATACTGGATGTCCACAATGGCAGCTTGTTTTTACTTGGGGCTCTGCCTTTGATTCTTTTTGGTACAACCAAGTTTATACACCTAAGGAAGTAATTGTACAGGGCTTTAGTATCAGCTTCAGCATAATTACCACTTCCTGCTTGGGGTGGGGCTTGGAATGCATTTATACCTTTACCTAGGAGGGTATAGTTTGCCTTGGTGAAGTGTTTTAGTCTGATTTCATCCTTTGTGATTTCTGGTGATAGTGCCATCTCAAAGGTGACTGATTTGTGGTCAGTTGTAACTAACAATGATCTGACAGTTATGGCAGCACATCTGTTTGACATGTTTGTGAGGACCAGATCTAGAATGTTTATTCCACTTGTTGAGTTATGGACAATTTGTTCCAAGGCATTTGAATTAACAAAGTCAAAGAACGTTTGCTCTAGCAAATTAGAGCTAGTGTATGTTTCCCATTTGATGGTGGGATAATTGATATCCTCCATAACCAGTGTATTCTGTTCGGTAAAATTTGGATTGTCTCCAGTTTGGTCAAGTAGGCTTCATGGGCATCTTGACCCATGGATGGGGATCTATAACTGGCTATGACTTGATTGGGGGGTCTTACCACTGCAACCTGGACCTGGAGTAACTCCATTGAGTTGTCCAATCTAACTAGATGGGAGGTGAATTTATCTCTAATATAGATTGAAACACCGCCTCCTTTGGTTTTCACATGTTCATTTTGTGGTCTAAAGTGGTGGAAGCCATTGTAGTCTTGCAAGTCTGGGGTACTCCCTGAGGCTTTGGTCCAGGTTTTTGTGACTGCACAGACATCTACATTTTCTAGTGATAGAAGTGCTTCCAGGGGGTGCAGTTTTTCATTTAAGCTCCTAGCATTTAGAGCATGGCCTTTATTTTGTTAGGATTGGTTAGTTTCATGGCAGTAATGTTGTTTATGAGACCTTGACTGAAAAAGATGCTATGAGGAGTGCAAGAGCCTTTGCCAGCAGCTGAAAGCCTAGAGGTGCCAGGTACAAACTGTCTCTGGCAAAGCAGCGAGGTTTGTCAAACATGGCTTCTCAGGCTGACAGGAACTGGATCCCTTTTGAATGACATCAAAAACTGTGCCAATTATTTACATCGATCATTTTTTGTTTATACTGTGGCATTCATTCTAGGTGACCATAGTATGCTGCTCAAGGCTAGGGACATACCTTCTTGGGACACATACTCAGAGATTGCAACCATGTCTCTTTTCATATAGTCCAGTGAGGTATGTCTCAGGTCATTCACACCAACATGAGCTATGACAGAGTCATAACAGTACTTGCTGAGAGACCTGAGTGCATGTGTGATCTGATGAATCCTGGCACCAGACATGCAGCTGACCATGACTTTCTCTTTGTCCAGCCTGGTGAGCGTGACATATGCGTATCTCACTATTGAGTCTACAATGAAAAGAAAATTTGTTTTTTGAGTGTTATGCCTTATGGGCTTGGTGGGTGAGACATTGGTGTTGCTGTTTCATGGGTGCTGTGGGGTCTGTGTTAGTTGTTGCAGTCTTGTGTTTTGGAGGTGTCTGGTGTTTAGGTATGGTTTTTGAGAGAACCTTTGCATATGTCGATTTATGTGTTTGATGCGTACTATGTGTATGAGCAGTGGTATGTGCATATGTAGTGGTAGGTGAGTTGACAACCTTCTCCATGTTACTGTTTTGACTGAGAAAGCATGGATTCCAGATTCTTGGTTTAAATACATTTCTTGCACTCTGTACTAGAGACTATTTCTGGAGACATAAATGTGGAAAGTCATAACACAAACCTCTCTCCCTCTGCTGCTCCACAAGCCTTTGCACAAGGCTCTGTTCTTGGAATAAACTTCAGCAGATGTCAACAGAAAAAGATGATGTATTACACCAACAGAAGGACTGCTTAAGCTCAGTGCATAATGACTGCTATGTAGAAAAAAAGACCAGTGAAAAAAATAGTTACCAGTACATGTTAGCAAGCATTGCTGTACATACAATATCACATTTGGCATATTCAGTGATTGATGTTTTACTCTTACTACTGTGAGTATTCGATCCTTGGCTGGAGCTCCTTTTGTGCCTAGTCTGCTTGTCCTCCCTGCGGTCAAGTGAACTTAAAGACATGCAGGTAGGTGTGTGCATGTGTGGGTGTGCCTTCTTTGAAGGTTGAGTGCCGGGCTGGCAACTCGACACTGTAAAAATTCACTGCCAATCATTAGCGGATTGGAGTCCCACTGTGGCGACCATTAACGGGGAAAAGCCAAAAGACACTGTGAGTTCAAGAGGATTATTGCAAAGAACAGTAAACTAGCCTCAAACCTACAACTGTCACCTATGTTTACACTGCATACTAGAATGCTACCTGCCTAGCTAAGCAGTCTTCACTGTTCTTGCATGAATTGATGGAAGCCTAACAACTTACAGCTATAAATATGCAGGGAAGCATTACACACAATAATAGATATGCCAACCTAAGATGACATTTTTGTCAGTGTACCATCTGGACAAAGACCTACCAATGTAAACAGTTAGATTTCCAACTGTCATAGTTTGCAAGATAAACTATCCCTACTAAGTGATGGTATAAGAAGTTTCAAAGCCTCCTCTAACTCAGATAACATGGACTCTTATACAGAGGTGCACACCAATGCTCTCTATAACTACTTAAGCAGTTGTATAGAATCGGTAGTACCTGACCGAATTAAAACCAGGTCTTGCTGAAAAAACAAGACATCCTGGTAGACCCCTAGTATAAACAGGCTATACAACAAGATAAAGAAACTAATATCCAAGAACATGAGGGAACTGTCTCAGCAGAGGAAGAAATCCCTCTGTAGCTTAAACAAACAAATTAGAGATCTTGTCAACTTTTCCAAAGCTAATTATTAAGCAAACATAGCCTACCTAGCTAAGGATAATCACAAGGCATTCTTTAACTATGTCCAAAATCTAAATGGAAGGAAATACCCAACTATGCTCTGAACTGGTTGTGGATGGCACCACCATACTCAACTGAAGGTAATAGCCAACCTGCTAGCTGATAGATTTGGAGCAAACTTCACCACCCCGTTCCTTCCAGTCATCTCCAAAAGTGTAACAGCCACCATTCCTCAGCCTATTATTTTCAGGCAGTGTGTCATCTTGGCACTCTCCAAGGCTAAAAACACAGCTTCAGTGGGAACAGACAAAATCCTAGGTTGCCTTTTAAACAACTTAAAACATGGCCTAGCAGACCCATTTGGGTCCCTGTTTAAATACAGCCCGTGAACTGGCTATGTTCTGGTGGAATTAATAACAGCAATAGTAATCCCTCTGTAAAAGGGGGACCATCAACCGAACCTGAGACTAATAGGCACATAAACTTGACTAACCTCATCTGCAAGGCCATGGAAAGAATCATCATAGACCTTATTAACAAGGGCATAGGTAATCTCCAAACTCTGTACCCAACCCAGTTTGGATTTGTTCATGCCTGTTAAACATGGTTGACATCTTTGAAAAAGTCACCAAGGCCCTGGATGAGGAAAAGGCAATGCATACCACCTATTTTGACTTAGCCAAGAAATGGGACACAGTCTTCCAGTCAGGGATTATAGAGAAACTCTCCCAGTTGGGAATTAACCCCTAAATTACCAGATAGGTAGTCAACAGGCTCACCAGCAGGACACATACTGTCAAAGTAGGTGACTTCACCTCTAGCAAAGGACCAATCACCAGTGGCATACAAGAGGGTTCTGTGCTGGGCCCCTTATTGTTTGGAATTTATTTCTCAGACATCCAGGCAAACTTGGATGGCATGTAGCTCACCAAGTTCTCTGACAATTGCAAATTGTGAGCAATCATTGAGTCCTCCAATGATTTTAATATACTGCAGACAGGGTTAAATCAGACAAACCATAAATTAAAGCTAAATGCTATATTCCCTTTGGGAAAGCTGACATATCTGCTAATTACATTATATGCAACACCCCCCCCCCAAGTGTAGACCCAGTGGTACATGATATGGGTACTCAGGTTGATAGCAACCTGAACTTTGACAACCACACATCCACAGTAGTAAAGAAGCCCTTCTATGTGGCACATCTTATAAGTAAAGGTATCACACTTAGATCTAAAAATGTTATAATTCCATTATACTCTGTCCTCATCAGACCAATAATTGAGTACAATGCTCCCTTTTGCATGTACCTCCCCAGAAACCTGCAACAATTGGAAAGATCAGAGGTTTCTCACCAAGAAATTACAGGGTACACAAAATAAGTCTTACATTGAAAGACTGAAAGCCCTGTCACTGTATTCTGTCTCCTATAGATTGCTAAGGAGTGACCTGCACTTGGCTTAAAGGGCAGTCTCTGACCCAGCCCTGATAGAAATGATACACATTTGTAAATCAAACTGCATGACAACCACTCACTCCAGGGGATCTTAACCTAGCCTCTGACATGAACAGTTAATGCTGGAGAGATAGATACATCTTCCAGAGACTGACACTTCTCTGGAACAAGGTTCTAATTCATGTGAAATGGAGCCCTACCCTGACTCTCTTCAAATGCAGTCTAGATCAGTGGATGGGTGACCACAAATTCACTGCTGTGGTGGTGCCCATGTCCCTCCTGTACAGAGGAAGTTGTTATTAGCTACCGTAGACCCTTACCTCTGTGATCCTCACTCATCTAGCCACCAATAATTGGGGCAACTTAGGATAAATATGGCTAGACTTGTAAGGGCTCTAGGGCCATTAGCCTAGTAATCTTCTATGAACCTATGAACCCATGAAGAAAACATTTGTCTGAATTTGCAACGCATAAATAGCCATTAAAGGAAATAGTGTACAAATGTGTTATTCAAGCCTACACATATACATTATGTAGGAGGGCGGTCAATTAAAAGAAGTAATGGATTATTACAGACTGTTGTGCAATTTAAACTTTAGAGGTAACATATGTATTACCCACATTCAGACACACAGCATTATCAACAGAAGTGTACTGTATTATGTTTTTACAAACTTTGCGGATAATGGAGATAGGTGCAGTAATCCATAGCCTAAACACTGCAGGCACCAATACACCACAGCTATGCTAGATGCATAAAAATCTGTACTGTATAAATTACCAAACAAATACAAATCTTCCATATGTGATGTGCAATAGTACAAGAATTACAGTAATTTAAAAAAACAAAGGCTACATTCACTTTGCATATAGCTTAACCAGTTGAGCTAAGGGACATCACAATTCATTAGATATTCTAAAAGCAGATATTATGGAAGAGCAGTAAAACTACTATATTTGAAGTGGGTATTAATATGCACTTATCATCAACAGTCCTCTATAATGTTTACACTGGCCTAATGTAGTTGCAGATAACCTCAGTTTGCATCAACATAGGACTGTTAACTTTGAAGAGTAGAAGAAAATGTACTCCATTTAAATTACTATGATTAATACAGATAACCACAGAGTACACATGAAACACAATACATCACAAAAACTGATATGATTAGTGGAGACATATAAGATAATGCAGGTGTTCAAGTGTGGTGTATGAAACTTACTGTAGACATCTGGTAACTGGCACTAGACCTCTGTGACCCTCTAGTGAAGATTTTCTGAGTCCCTTTAATGAAGGTCATCATAGTGGTGGCAGATCTGCACATCAGTCCAGTCGATTACATTTCATCTATGGTGATCCTCTGCAGTCTGATTCCATATGATGATCATTGCAAAGTTCCTGAGTCATGTTCTCATCCTCTGCTCATGTCCAGCATAGATAATGAGCATCTGCTCCATCTCCTCCTCTGTCCAGTTTGCCACTCAGATTTACTGAAGCCACCTCTCAGATGATATCTGCACTGAAGTTGTGCAGACAAACACCTTCCAAAAACTGCTGAGGTCTCACTCAGTTCGCATGTAGGGATGGTGCAATACAAACATGTATCAATATTACATTTTAACATTGGTGCTTATAGGATGTTGGCAGACTATTGGAGGGCATCGGGCACATGTTACAGATATTCCTGGTTATTCATAACTACTGGGCAGTTAGTGCTGAGTACTGTACACTTATGCTGAGCTATTGGTTAATGTGGTAAGACTCGAGAACTAATGTGGATGTGTGAAGACTGGGTTTCCAAAACCCTGAATGATAATGAATCTTATTATGTGTAGCATGAATGGTTTTTAAAAGTCGTGTGCCCTTTGTTAACTTTATTCTATGATATAGCTGAATCAGGGAGAGCTTCCCAAGATAAGTTATTATCTGATTGCATTGCTGTGGTAGAATACAATGCTATTATCACATACTTATGTTCATATTATGCTGTGTAAAACAACTGAAACATATTTTCATGCATATATTGTTTAAACTTCTCTGCATTATAATCTGTCAGTTATATAAAAAAGACAGGTAGATTTCCACAATATGCATGCATATGGGTACATGTCCATCAGTAACAAGGAGGTTTCCCCATATGCAATTGTATGGCTGCAAACAAACCAGCCCTGTTGAAGTACAGATATGTATGGAAACAACATATATCCATAGTTAATGCAGAATAACCTGTAACATCTGAAATATGTTTGCAGACCCCGACAACTTACAGGGTTGTCCGCAAGTTGTATGTTTATTGACTGAGTTAAGAATACTCTGATGCTGAATCATACAGAAGTAGCTGTGATAATATTCAATGGAATATAAGAAATATTAGGCTGTCTTAGCACTAATATTGTTCTACTGCCTTGTTTCTGTACAAATGTCAGTATTTGTGTCATGTACAATATTATGACAGTCACATTTGTGATACTGTGTGTCACTGACTGTGATAATATCTGAGATGCATCTTCCATTATAGAGGTAGATTTGTTAGTTGTGTTCAGATGAGCATGCAACTTTGGCAGCACCATTATTGCAGTGCTGGAGTTGTGGCACATTGGGTATATGTTTGGCCATTACTTATCATAGTATCCACTAACATGGGTTCAAATGCCACCTATGCAAAGTTGTTGAATGGATTGGTAGCTATGCACATGTATGCTGATGATATTAGGGCACATGGATCAGCTCTTAAGACATGCATTTAATGTTCATTCTGATTATCAGTACAGGACAGTGATATACATGACATGGATTTTTTTTTTTGCATAGTTATGCAATGTAGTTGAATGGTGAGCAATTCAGTTGACATGTTTTTAATATTGTCATGTAAATACATGAGCACCTGTAGGGAATCTAAGATGTGCATATCACCATGTCTTTCAAATGTTGAACCATAATAGGAAAGACAATTGCTCTCATAGAGAAAATGAGATTATAATAGAGATTCTGCAACAGCATGAAAGCAGCTTGCTTGGATGGATGGGCAATACTGCAATACTGTGTGGCGGAATCAAGTATGAACAGATCTGACCCACATAATAAATGCTGTGGGTTATCACAACACATCTAGGAAGGCCTGCCAGTAATGATGCTCTGACCTGATCCTTCATGCAGCCAACAGACTCCACCAATATGAGAAGGTGAGGAGTACCATTGGAGGTGGGCAACCATTGGCTCCCCCAGATAAGATAATGATGTTCCTGGCCTCCCATCATAACATCTGTCAGTATCGTTGTACACCCAGGGAGGTATTGAGGCAGGTGTTCTATGATATACAAGTATGTCCAATGTTCACGAACAGTGCAACATTCACTAAGTCTCATTGTAAGACATTATTGTGCAATTCTTAATATATTGTTATATTTTTGTTAAAGCAGCAGAACTACACCATGGACATGGAAGCACACCTGATGTGGATGAGCAATGTAAGTGTTGTAGCATGTTATTTTACCAACGCAGTTCATACATAACACCGTCAGCAATGTGTGATGTGTTTTTCACTTGCATAGGCCCATCGACATCTAAACATCAGAAAATCGTGTCACATTAGTGTCTCCATATCATGTTAATGTGATACATAGTTGCTGTATGACTCTACCTCCAGTAATGACTGTGGAGTATACTCATGTGTTGATTGTATGCCATTTTATACTGCAGATACATTATCATAAGACATAGGCCAGGAACCATGTGCTACAGACAGACCTGTTAAGGTTGTTTACACTGTTATTGTGCAGCACTCTTTAGCACACCTGTGATCTTTTATATTAATACTGACTTCTTCCCTACACAGGTACATCTGCAAAACATGCACTGTGTGTCACATAAGTGCCTCCATATCCTGTTATTGTGATCCTTAATTGTTGTGTACCTCTGCATCCTTTTATGACTGTAGACTACACTTATATGGTCATTTCTTTACCAATTTATACTACAGGATCTGCTTATGTCAGATGATACACTCCCCAACATGGGAGGATGTACCTGGTAAGGCTGTTCAGATGTTTACTACTGTTTGTTATTGGTAATTACATGTGTGCCCTTCATGATTAGTGTGGTCTTGTTCACCTTTATAGGACACTTGCAATCAGAACATCATCACTGCCCATCCAGTATGTGTATATCTTATTTGCTGTGAGTTATACTTCAGTTTCAATGCTACATGATGCCTAGTATTTGCTTACCACTGAGTGGTGTGGATGCATTTTTACATGACAGTGTCATTTCAACCCTCACCACCAACAGTGGTGTCAGAGGAGGACATGTCAGGTTGGTTTTACTAATGACATTATCTGTCATATGTGATTTATTTCTAACTGACATTATGTATCTGTTATATAGGATCTGAGAACCACCCACAGGCACAATGACCTAGTAAGCTTAGATAATCAGTTACAGCTTTGTTATATAGTTATCCAGATGTCACTCCTATGCTGCATCATTTGATTTTTGTGAATGTATATGACATGTGTCAACTCTCTATTTTTGCAGCATGTCTACTACCTGTCTCCTCCAGTAGCCCATCCACTGATCCTGCGTTGGGATGTGATATGCCTCACTCTGATAGAATGGCCAATGGCACATGGGCCACTGCACTGGGTTCATTGTCTGGCACAGAAGGGGGACATATGTGGTTCAATGTGTAGCTTCTTATAGGGAGGATAATGTGTGTGACACTTCTGATGATGTGGGGACATCAGATAACAGACTTGATGATTACCGTGACATGCTGGCACACATAGAGTCTGGTAGTGATGGTGAGTCTTGCATATTGGACTACATGTGGGAGTGTAGCTGATGTGCAAAGGTGTGTGTCAGAACGTGTTTGCATATTACTACCGTCAAAAGAACATTCACACAGACGTCATGGCTCTGACCTGCGCACACTTGCCTATGCCAGTTGTGAGTATTACATGAAAGTTAGAAGCACAGATATGGAGAGGTCATGGAAGCATTGGTTGCACAGAATGACAGTTTGGTATCTGTTGCACACTCTTTTGAAAACCTTGTAACACTGGTGCTGTACTGAGCAGATAACCTACAGTGGTGAGAGGCAGGACCCCCCCCCATTAAACTCACACATAGTCTTTGGACATTAATGTCTGTACTGCAACATGCAGGCTTATTTGCTGATGTTCACTCAACTTTGAGCCCAACAGTCATGTCCAAACAGACACATTGCAAAACTACTCCTACCCACACTGTCCCACAATGCTAGTGTCACCACAACCAGCTCCTCTGTACAGCACCATGGACTGAGTGTTTCTGAAAGTTGCAGAGGGAGTCAAGATCATGGTGTGTGTAGATCAGTGTGTGTGATATACCTGTAAGAAGCATTCCAGTCAGTGGGCACATGCATGTAAGTACTGAGCATGTGCAACCAAGAGTACCATTTTGATTAGGCAGCCAAAGGGAAAGCATGTATGTGTGTATCAGTCAGTCAGTTAGGTAGTTCATTTAAGTTTAATGTTCCAGTCATCCATCCTGATGTGTTTATGTGTAATAAACTACTTAAACAAATGCCCAAGCCTCATCGTCTTATTTGAGTACACAAGACGAGCAACATGGTGTCATGGAATCCGAAATCAAAACCATGAGGCGCACCATCAGTAATGGAAGAATATACAGAAGTGGATCACCCAAAGCTCAAGACAACTCGCAAATATGTCAGAAATTAATTCCAGGTACTAAAATTCACGTAAATGAGTTTTTACACAACAAATATAAAACAAAGCACCCAAAATGTTCAAAACAAATTTCTAAATAAATGAAATGTTGAAACTGTGACATATTGATGAAAGTACTCAAACTATTTATGAAAACGCTCAAAATAACTTCCAAATTGCATAAAATGTATAAAAAAGGGAAAATTACTGTATTGTTTTACAATGTACTACTTTTTTGCATTAACTAAAGCTATTTGAAATATGCAAAGTTTGCAAAGTGTTGGCAAGAGTGTGCAGTACTGCAGTACACTTATTTTGGAAAGTACAGTTATTTCAAAGAGATTATTGTGCATTTGATTATTATTACAAGTACCTGGTGTCTGTAAATGTTCATACACAGTTACAAGGGTCAAGTTTGTACTGTGTTTCTAAGTAATTTGTTGGCATGGCAGAAGGATTTCACAGACCTAGTCCACTTGTGTTTGATAACGATATTGCAGAAAGTTGGAGAGTGTTTGAGCAAAAGTGTGATATTTTCGTACAGGCAGCTTTTTTGACAAAAGTATGATATTTTCATACAGGCTGCTTTTTCTGACAAAGACACATGTACAAAGGCATTTATTCTGATTAATCTAGCTGGGTCAGAAACCATTAAAAGAGAGCGTCCATTTGTGTATGCACCTGCTGTGTTTGCAGGGGAGGGGGAATACCGCCATATTGTGGTTCTGGCTGAAAAGCAGGAAGACCCTGAGTGCTTAAAATGTAAATTTAGAGAAATGTGTAACCTCCAAAGAAATATTACAATGGAAAGACACTTATTTTACACAAGAGATCAAAATCCTGGTGAAACTTTTGCAGCATATGTAACCAACTTGGGAAATAAGGATGAAACATACAGATTTGGTGATCTGAGAGATGAGTTGATAAAAGACAGGCTTGTGTGTGGTGTTAATAATGATGCAGTGAGAAAGATTTTGCTTCACAACAGTCATTTAACTTTAAATAAGGCCATAGAGATTTGTCAGATATATGAACTCACAGAAAACACATGAATATACTTACAAATGAGAAGCTACAAGTAGCTTCTTCCATTGCTAATGTTGATAGTACGCAGCATGAGGTTAAAAGATACAAGCCTAAGGGCAGGGTTCCTACAAAACCCAGAGCAGCTTCAATAAGACACAGAGCACACACAGCAAAGCACAGGAGTGACACAGTAAAACTTGTAGCAAGCCTCATCGTCAACTGTTATAATTGTGGAGGTACTCACAAACCCAAACATGAGTAGTGCTTAGGTTTTGGTCAGCAATACCATACATGTAAAAAGTGGAATCATTTCAAAATGTTCTGTAAATATAAAGGGGCACATTCATTTATTAAAAGAGGGCATTCAAAGAGGCAAGTCGATCAATTAGAAAGATGTGGCTCTACTTTTTATGTTGATGGTTCACCTGTGCTTGGTGAGGTCAATGCAGTAGATCTGTGGGCAAAGAATAAAGTATTTTGTACTGTTCAGATTAATGGGAGACGTACAGAGCTCAAAGGAGATACTGGTTCAAAGTGCAGTGTTATGTCAGCAGAATCATCTACTACAGTAAAAGCTGAAGAACAACTTGATCTGGCAAAGTGTGCGAAGCTTGTTGCTTATGGTGGTGAAGCTATTCAAACTGAATGCTCAGTAGTGCTTTCATGTTACTCTGCTGGGAACAGTTATGACTTGCAATTTTACGTAGTTAAGAGACATATGCAGTCAATATTAGGCCTCAAAGACAGTTTAAAAATGGGACTGTTTTCATTTAATGAAGAAGTCCATCATGTAAGCGTGAATGATAACAGTTCAAATTTCACCCAAACTATTTTTTTTCTGGCTATGCTGATATTTTCGAAGACAAACTAGGCAAACTTCCAGTTGTGTACTCCATGAAGTTAGACCATGAGGTAAGCCCAGTCATCAGACCAGTACAGAAAGTTCCAGTAACTATGCAGAACAGAGTCAAAGCTGAGCTACCCAGAATGGTACAGCTAGGAGTAATTTGTACAGTAGAAGAACCAATTGAATGGGTATCCTACATGGTGGTAGCTCATAAGAAAAGCACAGATGATATTAGAATATGTATTGATCCAAGAGATTTGAACAAAGCACTAAAATGACCTGTTCATCCTATGCGTACACTCGAAGAAGTTGCTGCCCTCATGCCAAATCCCACTGTTTTTTCTGTCTTAAATGCAACAAGTTCACTTTGGCAATTTTTTCTTCATCAAAAATCTTCATTGCTAACCACAGTCAGTACACCATTTGGAAGGTACAGATTTTTGAGAATGCCATTTGGGATGAATTCTGCCAGTGAAATCTTTCAATGTGAGATGGAACAAATTTTTTTCTGGCTATCCATGCGCTATTATACTAGATGATATGCTTGTAGGAGGCAATGTTGAAGATGAACATGATAGAAACATCAGGAAAGTTCTGGAACGAGATCATGAAGTGAATCTTGAGCTGAATCCTCAGAAATGTAAATTCAGGCCACAAGAAGTCATTTATGTGGGTCATTTGTTTACCAGTTCTGGCTTATGACCAGATCCAAGCAAACAGCTATTCTTGAGATGCCAGCTCCAGACAATGTCCAAGCCTTACATCATTTTCTTGCCATGGTCAACTGTTTGGACAAGTTAATTCCAGATTTGAGTCAACTTTCAACACCGCTAAGAGAGCTGACATCCAAAGATGTAACCTCTTGGTCCTAGTTAGAACAACACCAAAGAGCATTTAATGTCGTGAAACAGAAAATTGCCAGTCTACCCACTATGATTTTCACAAACCAGTAACTCTTTCCTGCAATACATCAAAGTTTGGTCTTGATGCAATCATTCTTCAAGAGGGTAGACCAGTAGCCCATGCATTGAGAACTATAACCCAAACTGAGATGCAGTATGCTCAAATAGAGAATGAGCTTTTGGCAATTGTGTTTGCATGTTCGACGTTTCATGATTATACAGTATATGGCAGACCTATTCAAATAGAAACTGATCACCAACCCTTAGTCACTATTTTGAAAAAGCCAATGCACACAGCTCCTGTGAGATTGCAATGCATGATGTTAAAACTGCAAAAGTACAGTTTCAATCTTGTTTACACAAAAGGCAAACTTCTTTACCTTGCTGATACTTTATCCCAATCACCCAGAAAAAAAAACACTGAACAGCATAAGAATGGCCAACCTGATTTTGAAGTCATGGAAGTGAAACTTTTTTCTTCCATGTCTTGATGAGCTTAGAACTCACACAACTTCAGATCCAGTTCTCCAGAAGCTCAACCATTTTATCAGTCAAGGATGGCCATCAAAGCAATCTTGTTTACTAGTAGACGTGCAGCAGTATTTTCCTTACAGAGACGAGATTTTGATAGAAGATGGTATCATCATAAATTTCCAAAAGTAATTGTTCCAACATCCTTGCAACAAGAGTATATTAAACTTGCATCGTGGCCACCCAGGAACTGATTCTACTAAATGAAGGGTGAGAGGTCTAGTATTTTGGCCTTCTATGTCAAAAGATATTGAGAAGGTACATTCATCTTGCTCTGTTTATTGTGTCTTTCGGCTTTTCCCAGTTAGGGGTCGCCACAGCGGAACTCCGGTCCACTAATGATCGGCAACAGATTTTTACATGCCGAGTTGCCAGCCCTGATGCACAACCTTCAACAAAGGTACGCCCATTCACACGTCTCCACACAGAAGACGCTCTAACTGAGAATCGAACAGGACAACACCTTACTGTGAGGCGACAACGCTACCGCAGCACCACCACCGCAGTCATTTTGTTCTGTTTGTAATAGTACTAAACCGCATCAACAAAAAGAACCACTTCAGTTAAGCCAGATTCCTGAACTACCTTGGTTGACAGTAGCCACAGATATTTTCAAATGAAATGGGCAACATTACTTGGTGTTAGTAGACTCTTATTCAAATTGGTTGGAGACTGGCCTCTTCCTAACCTAACATCCAGTGCTGTTATTACAAAGTTGAAGCGACATTTTTCTGTCAATGGTAGTCCGCACAAGGGCATTTATGACAATGGTGCACAGTCTACAGGTCAGCAGTTCCAAAGGTTTGCTGAAACATGGGACTTTGTTCATGTTACTAGTAGTCCTGAATACCCACAATCAAATGGCTTGGCTGAACGTGCAGTTCAAAGTGCAAAACAGCTGTTAGAGAAATCCAAACAAGACAATACTGATGTTTTTTTCTAAAATTGCTTAATCTTAGAAACATTCCATTCGGAAATAATTTACTTGGTTCACCTGTTCAGAGACTTACATCGAGACAAACCAGAACCACACTACCAATCAATAAGAATTTGTTGGTTCCAAGTACTAACAACAACAAAGCAGTAAAAGCCCAATTTCTAAAAAAAAGCTTGTCCCAAAAGTTCTACTATGACAAAACCAGCAAACCTCTGAATCTGTTGGAAGAAGAAGAGATAGTAAAGATGCAGACAGCAAAAGAATTTGATTGGATTGTACTTGTGAAACATTTGTGTGAAGAACCTGACCTGACCAAGGCATTTGACACAATACCCCACCCAGGCATTGTTGACAAACTTCAAGAGGTTAGGTACAAACCTGTATGTCATCTGGTGGATAGCCAACTGGCTCACAGACAGGACCCAAGAAGTTAGAATAGGGGAGTCCACCTCTACAAAGAGAACAGTCACAAGTGGAGTCTGTCAGGGATCAGTCCTTGGACGGCTTTTTTTTGCATTCACATCTCACAAGTCAAGGCCAATGTCAGTGGTCTCTGGCTGACCAAATTTGCAGATGATTGCAAATTAGGAGCTGTAACTGAATCTCACACTGACACAAATGTTCTCCAGGAGGGGCTGACACAGACAAATAGGTGGTGTCAGAGCCATGGACTAAAACTAAATGCCAAGAAAAGCATAATAGTATCCTTTGGGAAGTCATCCATCCCTGGTAACTATCATATTGACAACACACCCCTTAGAGCTGACCCAGTAATCAGGGACACAGGAACACACACATAGATAGTAATCTAGCCTTTGATCATCATGTGTCTACAGTGGTGAGGAAATCATTTTATGTTGTGTAATTTATAAAGAAAGGTATGGCATCTAAGTCCAAGGAAGTCATTGTTGTACTGTATTCAGCGTTCATCAGACCTATCATTGAGTACAATGCACCCTTTGGTATGTACCTAACCAGGCATATCCAACAGCTGGAACGTCCACATAGGTTCCTCACAAAAAGAATACAGGGCGCAACTAATATGTCCTATGCAGACTGCCTCAAGGCCCTATCCCTGTATTCTGTCTCCTATAGGCTTTTGAGGGGGGATATATGCCTGGCATACAGGGCATTGTCAGACCCAACTCTGATGGACCTCCTGCATATCTGCAAAACAAACAGTAGCAGAATTACCTGTTCTAAAAACTTAAACATTGTCTATAATATAAATAGGACCTGCCAGAGAGATAGGTATGTATCCCAGAGAATACCCCATCTATGGAATAGGCTCCCCATCCATGTGAAGCAGAGTTCCTCCCTAACCCAATTCAAGTGGAACTTGGACATTTGGATGGGAAACTGGAAATTCATCCCTGGTTTGGCAGCTATGTCTCTAATGCAAACAGGTAACCTGTAAATGGTTCATCTCCCAGGCCCATGCTTACACTTTTCAAGGGTATCAGAACTTGTCAGAGATTTAGGATGTATGGCTAGGCTTAAAAAGGCCCTAGTGGTCATTAGCCTAGTAAACACCTATGAACCAGGATCATACATCGTGGAATTGCAAGGGGTGGAATTTAGGAGGAATTGGAAACATTTATTACTGGTGTCTGAGCCAGTGTTACAGCATCTTGCATGTAATGGAGACTCTAATTCTCAGAGTGATTTGTCCAATGTTCCTGTTCCAGAGAACATTTCATCATCTGTTTCTGTTCCTGAAAGTATCCCTGAAAATCCAGAAGCAGAACATTTCCCATTGACTGTCCCTGTTGCTAAACCCAGGTCAGGTTGTATCTCAAGACCTAATCCTAGATACATGGCAACCTGGGCATGATTGTTATTGTTTGTATATGTCTGTATAATTTGCATGCCTATTCAATTGTCATTTTTTTATTGCAAGACAGACTAGTTAAAGAGGGAGGATGTAGATCAGTGTGTGAGATGTACCTTTAAGAAGCATTTTGGTCAGTGGGCACGTGCATATAAGTACAGAGCGCATGCACGCATGAGTGCCATTTTGAGTGAGCAGCCAGAGTGAAAGCATGTATGTGTGTAGCAGTCAGTCAAGTTAGTTTGTTTAAGTTTAATGATGTTCCAGTCATCCATCCTGATGTGTTTGTGTGTAATAAACTATTTAAATGAACACCCAAGCCTCATCGTCTTATTTGAATACACAAGACGAGCGATATTGTGAGCCGTCAGTATGGGCAGTCTAGACTGTGTTAGAGTAGCACTAATGATTGATGCAATGTGTGTCCTGTTGTATCATTCTGACCCTGTGATAATGATGACTGATGTGCTAATCACTGACTAAGCAATCTATTTTCCACATGCTGGATGCAGCAGGGCTTTTATGATCTTTTTTCTGACATGGGTGACTAGCTTCTAGTTGTGATATATAGTACTTATTTATCATTAGTATATATTGGTACAGATCCTGGCAACAGCAATGGTCTATGTGACAATCTCCATGCTTCTATGTTTGCATCTCTTCCTAGATGACATGTAGCACATATTTACATGGTTAACAGCATATTACCTTGTCATCCAGCATTAGTTAATTAGCAAAGACATGCTTCTGGAGCATTTCTCCCCGGGCCTCCGCTGAAAACAGGATCTGTGGAACCTAGTTGGACTTTCCCGGTCAACAAATGTTAAATAAATAAATAAATAAAAATAAATAGTTGCTACATTGCTCATTTCCTTGCTGTCTGCCATTCCTGCATGCACAGGTTTGCTTCTATATTTTATCTATAAGCACACTATTAGTACTGCAAGCTACATACACATGAAGGCATTGGGGTATTCAAGTACACATGTGGTGATAAATCCATCATTCAGGCTACACACCGATGCAACAGAAGCCATGTATGCTTCTTTTGGGGTGTGCGGGGGGGGGAGTTGCTGTGATCAGTAGCAATGGCATTGTGGATGATAGCATGTATAGTCACATTATGAAATATTCAGTCCAAGTATACAGATACAACAATGGCTACAATGGCTAACGGTGAAAGACAAAACTTGAGAAGTTTAGTGAGCCAGAAAATTATGTACTCCTGCATGCCACATGCTTACTGGGCAAAAAAGTGCAGTCCAACTGGTCAAAGGTCAAGTAAGGCAGGCCCTGGTGTATGATGTGATTACTATGGGGAGCTTACAGAGGTCACTTTGGTATGTTCAGAAGAGAGTTTCCAATATGATTTTGCATGCCAGGAGAGGTGTGTGAAACTGTAGGGCATAGTATCACTCTAGGGGCTGGGCTACCAAGGAAAACACAATTAATATAGGTGAAATAAATCTTAATAAAACTGTCCAGTCTAGAGAAAGAACCTGTCATTCCTTTTGAGTGCTTAGATGTGGGTGCGGGCATTGCAAAACCACTTGTGTCTACAGTTGTGAAGCACTAAATTTATGCTGACTATTAGAGTTTTCTACACTAAGTGCATACACAGGTACTGAGTGCAGGATATGAATGTTGGAAGCATGCATATTTGTCATCATAGACACTTCCAGTCTATAAATACAACTTCCTGCCCAACAAGGTAATGAATGTGAGTCTGTTTCACTGTTTTTTGTATACATGTCACACGGTTATGGCATTATTGTATGTACATTGGCTAACTATGGTGCATTATTTGCTATGTATTCACAGGCTGTGATAATGAAGAGCCATAGAGAGATATGCAACAAAGAGCTGATGTCAACACTACAGATGTGAGAAATGATGATGATGATGATGATGATGATGATGACAATGCGAATACACATGGATCACAGTGTGATGACAGGGGCACTGACTGTGACACTCCTTGGGGTGGGATGACAAATACACATGGATCGCAGTCTGAAGACATAGGTACTGGCTGTGACACTCCTTGGGGTTGGATCACCAAGACCTACAGGTAACAAAGGCCCTGTGGCTGTATATGCTGGGTTCATAGCATCAAAAGAGCCAGATTAATGTCTAGCAGCTGACATCTCCACAGAGTCTCCCCCTGTGCCTGCTCCAACAGCCATGCATACTACCTATGAATTGGGCATACCCACTAAAAGTCAGGTACACAGAGGTATCTGACACCAACACATCATCCATACTGCCCCTGTTATGGGTGTGGTACTCAGAATTAAGCATTAAATGTCCAATCTAGTCACAGTCAGCTGCTACACATTTCAGTATGGAGCTGATATGTCTGCTGTGTGGCATGTGTAAAGACATGTGCCAGCTCCATAGTGATCTAGATTGTTAGCATAATGAGACAATCATTCTACTGAGGGCACTGATGGCACAAACTGCTTCCTCTGGCACATCCATGAGAAGGATTGCAGACACAACTGAATCTGTCGACTCTGGCACTGTGGACCATTTTGGATGTGATATCCCACTTCAGAGGCCTTTTCAAACTACACACACACACATACACACACACACACACACACACACACACACACACACACACACACACACACACACACACACACACACACTGCAATATCATAGGATAACATAATATATGCCCCCCCCCCCTTCTCCTGGGCAGTAATGACTGTTAGTCTCTAACCTGAGGACACATTAACATCAAACTCCTGTAAAATCCTATAACTCTACCACATCCTGGCCATAGAATGTCACCAGTGAGATCCCATAGCTTCTTCACACCCTGGCTGCAGAATGTCACCATTGAAATCCTATAGCTCCTCCATATCCTGGCCACAGAATGTCACCAGTAAGATTCCATAGCTCCACCACATCCCGGCCACAGAAGGCCACAAGTAAGATCCCATAGCTCATCCACATCCTGGTCACAGAATGTCACCAGTGAAATCCTATAGCTCCACCACATCCTGGCCACAAAATTTCACCAGTGAGATCTTAAAGTAACTCTACATCCTGGCCACAGAATGTAACCTGTCCGACATTGCTAGTCAGCACTGTACACTCAGGCAAGTGATCCCTAATACCCAAAAAACATTCAAAATATGGGACTACCAACTACATCTCCCATGACATATAATTCTACCATTGTAATGTTGCAGCCAGCTGTCACTGTGTTGTCCCTGTTACCTTTGTAAATTATGTTTACTGTGATTTAAACCACCCTCTTGCCTGTGTGGATGTGGTAATATCTGATGCACAGTGTTGACAGACCATATGCACTGACTAACATAGCTTGACTGTAATGCTTCATACATCAATTTCTTCTATGTGACACTGTCACATTATGTTTGTCATGGCCTGTACTTATTGAACAGACATAGCCACTTTATCAGTGTTTCAAAGTATTGTGCTTGTCACTGTCTAGGCTATGTAACTGCAGCAAATGTTTTGACATCCTCAAAATCCCAATCCTATCCCACACCTGCTGCTTTGTGTCATACAGCAGGTACTACAATTCTGGTATATACTTGTGTAGCCTGCTTATAGGATGATGCTATATAGCATGGTGCATAAATGAATTATCTTACTACCTTTGTCTGCACTGTATGTGTGTAGACAATGCAACAGCCCTTTAGCAGTTCACAGACCCATTCTATGATGTTATGTTTCTCAGAATAACCAGTGGTGCAGGACATATCCTACCTAGTTTATGGGCTTTTTGCCAGGGTCATGAGCCATAGCTGCAAATCATATGCAGCATCACTTATAACAGATAAAAAACATATTTATACAGCACCTGCAACCTACATGAAGATTTTCAGTATGTAGAACCAGTTATGCCTATAGTATGCCTATACCTACTGACCATAGTTCCTGTGGGAAATCACTTTGCAGGAGTCATTGTTATAGATCAGATGTGCCAAACGTGAATCATGGGAATTGCCTGAGTGAAGTACAGACACATTGTATACATTATTGTCTGTATTGCATACCACCTGGCAATTCAGGGTGTGGTACTCCCTCCTATTGCTGCATATTTGTGATTTTGGCCTAGCTGGAGGTATTACTGCAGTTCAGGTGCAATCTAAAACTGTAAGGACCTCAAAGAAGCATGCAATATCATAGATTGCATGCTTTGTGTTGGGTCTTTCTTCTGATGACCTTAGAAATCATCCACATGCTGAAGTATTACTCTAAGAAACTGGTTAAGTATATGTGAGGCAAAGGCTTGTGATGTGTCCCTTGTACGACACTGAATGGTCTTTATGGCTAGAATAGCGAGAGGTACACATACCTTGGTGTCCACAGGAAATGGCACACAACACATACTCCTTGATTTTGCATATGGGTGACACAGGTCTACAAGATTCCTTATAGTATCTCTGTCCACTCTGAAGTAGTCTAAACTCTGTCGGTTAGTTGGTATATAGGGCACTTCCTGTATCTATAACATTGACACTGATGGCCTCAACACACAACACAGCCAGTGGCACTGGCATCAACAGCAGCTAAGATTTCAGTGCTGTTTTGCTGTAGTTCCTGTCGGTACTATTATGGCTCCATATATGAACTCTGACACTATTGGTGTACAATATGGACACCCGTGATCATACAGCAATGCCTTTATATTGGTCTTTGAATAACACTGCTTTCTTTATTGCAAATATTTGCATATTATTTGCATGTATATTTCTTTTGCATCGACATATATACTTATTTACATACACTGTTGAACAGTTTTGAGAACTGAGCTGCTGCATTCTATATATCTCTGAACTTTTCATGTCCTCAGCATGGCTGCTTTTTGTACAATTTTGCATAATGCATTGCACTATCTCACTATATATTACATCCCTTGTACAAAAATATGTGTGCCAGTACAAAAACTATAAAAAAACCTCCAAGATTTGGCTTAAAATGTAACACTTAAATAATATCTAATGTCTAAAATGTATTTGGATAGTGATCTCTTTCTACATTATGTTTTACAAAGGTAGGCAGAGTGAACTAATAAAAGACCAACACCTATTCAAAGCTGTATAGGAAGGGACAATGAATGAGCAGAATGTAGATAGCCATTCAGAGAGCAAGACAGCTATGCAGACAGAAAAACAAGTAGACCAATAGGATAAATAGATAGACTGATTGACAGATAGATATGTTGATAGTAAGATAGATAGATTTTATTGCACTTCTGTCAAAACAGTAAACTATGAAGCATTAACCATAATAAAAAATGGTATAATAGCAATATCTTATATCTGAATGAAGGTTACAATGGCATTTACTCTTGCCTGGCTTTAAACTATACCTGTAAGGAACGAATCCCACAGTAACTTTCACCCATACATGATATATACTGTTGTAATATTTTACTAAATTCCAGAGCCTGGTAGCACTGGTAGAATGTTGTTACAGATCATAACCAACTTCTTATAGATTTGTAAGAAACACACCATGAGAGCAGAGTTAAGCATGAGAGGTGAATGTTGATACCCATGACAAGACAACATAGCTGATATTTGATTTAATAGAACCATTCCTAATTCTTTGTAGAGTATGCTACCAATTACAGAAAAAAACAAGTCTAGCAGCAAAAGTGCTTTACAGACTTGAAGATCATAAAACACTTAATGTTGCCACATAGACAACAATTTGAAGCAAACTGCCCCACTAGAGAATGCATGCCTTTAAAAGCTTTTAGATACTTTACTCTGCCACAGTTACATATGTGACAGTGAAGTGTCTTACAGCTTTTAAAGCAGTTTTAACATCTCATCATTTTGTTTGGTGACCACTACTGACCACTGTCATGCTCTAGCACAAAACTAGAACTTAACAGCACAAAGGGGTGCTTAACAAAACTTTGTTAAGCACCTTTCTTTTATCAGATAGGTGCTTAATAACTTCCCCCAGATTTACTATTCCACCTTGCAGGACTAGCTTAGTCATGCATGGAGGTGGCCGTTAAGGAGTAGGATGGCAGCGAGTCATGCATAGTAATGAGGTGCACTGCCTGAGCTCCTAGGCTTACACAGAGCGTATAAGAGTGCAGGAGGCGTGTCTGAGAGTAGAGCTCTCATAATAAACATGCCCAGGCAATGAAGAATAGCAGAAAGGGGTATGAAATGAGCAAGACCACTCATAGGTGTCCGTATATCCCCACCAACAGTCCCCCTTATGTACAACAGTAACAATATACATAAATAAAATGAAGAAACCCTTTATTTTTTTTTTTTTAAATCTCATTAAAGCTAACCATAGGTGCGCGGGTTTGCCCATCGCTTAGCTACACTTAATGCAGCTTAAATGGCTGAAGAGGATAACAAGGAAGATATATGCAAATGCACCAGCATAGCAATAGTGTAGTGGGCAGAGCATCTGCCTTACGAGCAGGCATTCCTGTTTCAAGTCCCACTGCAGCAAATTCCATTTTCCATGGCAAAGCACATTATGAGTAATATTTATGTTGCATAACCCACTAAATAACATATTTTTATAAACTGGAGTACTGCAGTAAATGCACATGTGAGGTGTCCATGTCATAATGAATGAGGCACTAGTAAGTAGTTTAAGTACAAATAAGCAATAGTAAACATATTTAAGCACTAGTAAGTGGGCTTAAGCCCATTTGCTTGGTGGTAAGCAATGCCTACACTGGTTAAGCAGTTCAAAAGCTAACTCTCTGTAAGCAGATGTAACGGCAGGTTAGCAGTGTTTACCGCTGTGCAAACCCACTTACAACTGCTCAAAAGTGCCTTAATCACTCTGTATCCAATGGCCCCTTGTTCTGCCCATCAACAAAATAAACAGCCATGCAGGTCTTGAACCCAGGATCCTATACACTATAGTCACAGTAGTTAACCACCAAGCCATCACAGAAGTACAGAAGAATGAGGTATCAGCAAAGACATCCTCATCATAATAAAACCAAACTGAACCTGTGAAAGGAATCAGTACATAGACATATGTTCCATAACACACTACATAACATAAATATGTGAACTGGAGTACAGCAGTAAGCCCAGAAGCGAGGTGTAATTGTAATAGAGTGTTGAAGTCCCCAATAAAACACAAGGACCCCATAGGGTGCATGTACACATTAATCATGGTTACCAGGCAGATATATAAGATGTAATGAATAAGAAATCAATGCCAAAAAGGAAATATAATGCAAAGTCTAATGTAAACAACACTAAGCACTGCACAGGCCAGCATAGGAGGTGTAAGGAATGTGTAGACCAGCTAACCCATTGTGCCCAGTGGTATACCCATTTAAGCAATGCCAACCTTAGGTAAGCAGGTTTTCCCATAGCTTAGCCTTTTCAAAACTGGCCAATCACAGAAAAGTACGGGAAATTGGCCCTACTTAAACCCAAGAGGCAGGAGTACATCTCATAACTGGCTGTAGCTTCCCCTTGCAGGCACTTTGTCAGTAAGGGGAGAAGGTGTGTGCTTTCGGGCACAGCGCTGGTGCATTCAAGAGTCCAAGGTCATGGCAGGACTCCTTGTCAAAGACCATGATCAGAGACTGCTGCAGGGCCAGTACCAGGGCTCCCAATATAAGGTGGAGGCCTGGGACCATTTTGCTCATGACCTCACCAGTGCCACTGGCATACCCCGAACTAGTGAGCAGGTCAGGCACCACTATGCCGACCTGAAGCGGCATAAGGGGGACCTCTTGGAGGAGTGGCTCCAAGATGCTAGAGTGGCAGGGGATGCTCCAGCCGTGTGTATCACCCCAGTATGTGTGTAATAATTGCCAGCTCAAGTATATCATGGATAAGTATAGCTAAATATTCCTCTTATGTCCCCCACAGCTGCAATGGAGCGGGCCGCGAACCAGGAGTCCCACATCAGTCACCTGGCGAGGTATTGGGGGTATTGGCGAGAATTCAAATGTTTCCTTTCCACAAGAGATACAGGACAATAGTGACAACTTTGAAAAATTAATTTTTCATGAAACATGCTGACATTTCAATCTCCTGGGTCTAGTAAGGTATATGGAATTGAACATCGCCCCCCGAGGTCTGAGTGCTTTCAAAAGTCCAGCCACTCCATTTGATTTAGTGGATACTACTGATGTAGCATTTAAGGACTGCTGGTTAGCTGCAGCACATACTTGTGCTATGATGTGGGTAAACATTTTGGTGGAAAGGGAACAGTTACTTCATTCTAAGTTAAAAAATGATTTAAATATGATGCACACACAACTGTTGAATCAAGTGGGCGATTCTAAAGTGAATGATATCTTTAAGAATTTGAAAGATAAATTGAATAAGTTTGAAAATGAGCAGGTCCACCTTAAATTACATAAGATCAAATGCGATGTACGCGATTACGGAAATGGGCATGCCTTCTTGTGGAGAAACAAGCAGAACATTCGTTCAGGACAATATGGGAAAACAGGTAATAATAAAAAACAATTATCTATATCTTTTGCCTCCTCGGATGGGGTAGGTTATACTACAGATTCAGAGGGTGATTTACGTGTTTTTCCCCCATTGCCTGCAGCACAAGAACCTGAGTCCCACCAACAGCATTTTCGCCACAATGAAGAAGGCACCAAAAGGAAAAACAAGAAGAAAGGAATTGGTTTCAATTTTACAGCAAGTGAAGGACAATTTAAATAGACTTACAAATGAGGTAGATGGAACTGATTGTCCTTCCTTGTGTTGTTCCTCTTTGAATGGCAATATTGATTCTAATTTGCTAGATGTTTCAAATGTTGTAAATTTATCTGGATATACTTTAACGGATGAACATATTTCTGTTCTCCGTCTTGGTTTGAAGTTTGTACCTACTGTTGTACCTAGGTTATATTTAATTAAACAGGAAGTTTTTAAATTAGTTAGGAAATTACATTTAAAATGTTTTTTTTTGATGCACAAGGGGACAAGCAGTTAAAACATAATGATTTTGAACATAATTTTGAAACTGATAGTGAAGGTGACAGTTTATTTTCTTGTTTATCTGATGATTTGCGTGTTAGCACTTCTTCAAATGCCTATTCTCTATTGGATACTAGTGGTATTGATCTTCAAAGCAAATGTAAACCCCCCTATACCAACAATACTGTCATACATTTTTCAGAAATGCTTAATTTGTCTATACAGGAACTTGTTGAAGAACATAGTCATAGTTCTTGGCAATATAATATGACTAAAAATGAATGGCTTGCTCTCAACAATCTTGCAGATAGAAGTGATTTAATTATTAAGCCTTCTGATAAAGGCAATAAAATATTGGTGCTTCATTACATACAATATTATAATATGTGTATGCAACATTTAAGTGATGATTCTACTTATGAAATATGTGAAATTGCTGAATATTTGAATGCTATAAAAGATTTTTCAGCATTGATTGAAAAGGGAGTATGTTTGGGATATTTTTCCAAAAAGGACTTGGATACTAAATTTAATTTTGAGAATTGTAATTTAGCTACTTTTTATTGTCTTCCTAAGTTACACAAAGATTTTGCTAACCCCCCTGGACGCCCCATTGTTTCTGCTGTAAATTTTTTTTTTTGCACAATATAGGAATTGTGATACATGGTTATCTGTTACTTTATGTTGAAAGAATTGATTCTTATATTAAGGACTCATTTGATTTTATTGATAAAATATCCAATATATTTTGGACTCAGAACATGTTTTGGATTACTATGGATGTAAGCAGTCTATATAACAATATTAGACATACTGATGGAGTTCAAGCCTTGCAATATTTTTTAGATGATAGTCCGACTTCTCATTATATTATTGATTTAACTTATTTTTGTTTGCTTCATAATTATTTTAGTTTTGATGAAGCTATTTATAATCAGTTAAGAGGTACAGCTATGGGGGTACCATTTGTCCCCATGTATGTAAATCTCTTTATGGCTAAATTTGAGTTGGATTATATATATATATATATATATATATATATATATATATATATATATATATATATATATATATATATATATAGGAATGCATTTGTACAACATGTTTTATTTTATTTTAGATACATTGATGATTTGATTTTTGTTTGTGATGGGGGATTAAATGAGGTATCAATATTTTTTTCGGAAATAAATGATAATGTATATAATATCAAATTTGATGGTTTACAATGTGGTACAGAGGTTAATTTTTGGACATTCATCTATCTGGAATGAAGAATGGCTCCATTGCAACTACAGTTCATTGGAAGTTTGAGGATGGCAGCTAATATTTGTTTGGCACTAGTTGCCATCTGATTCATACTATACAATCCTTGCCCTATGGGGAGATGATTAGATTGTCTAGGCTTTGTAATAATAAATTGGATTTACAGAAACAAATGAATCAAACATTATTTATGTTTTTACAGGGAGGATATAATGAGAAATTAATTTATGAGTCCATTGATAAATTAATACAGTATAATTTGAATGAACATGAGATTAATAGTAGAAATAGATTTAATAGTGTTAATAATACTAATTCTATGGTTAAAAAAGTCAAAAAAGTTAAAAAAGATAAAATATTTTTTGTAACAACGTATAATACCCTAAGTATTAAGATTTGGGAATTAATGAAGCACTACTGGAAATTTTTACATAGAGATGATTTGCTACATAGATTTGTTTCTGATTCACTATATGTGGCTTATAAGAGAGGTCAGAATTTGGGAGACAAACTTGTTAAAGCTTATTTTATTGCTCCAGTAATTAGCCCCTCTATTTCATTATTATCTTATGGCACTATACCATGTAATAATTGTAGTGTATGCTCCCTTCTTAAATTAAGTTTTCCCAGGATTAATGGAAAAATGTTTAAACCACATAGTTATTTTACATGTGATAAAGTGGGTGTAATCTATTCTCTCAAGTGTCCATGCAATCTTTTTTATATTGGGGAAACTAAAAGGAAATTTAGAATTAGGTTGCAGGAACACATTAGAGACATTAAGAAGGGGAGATTGGAAGATCCCATTGCATCCCATTTTAAGGAAAAACATAATGGTGATGCTAATTTATTGCAAGCTACTATTTTGGAAGAAGTATTTATTAAGAAAGGGGATGAAAGATTAATCAAGAATGTTTTACTTTATAAGGAAACTGTACTTATATTGAAGTTTGATACATTGACACCAAGAGGTTTGAACAGAGAAGCTAATTGGAGGAGTTTGCTCTAACATTTTAAAATGTATGCTTAATTATTTAATTGATTGCTTATTTAACTTAATTAAATGATTGTCTGATGTATAAATAGGGGAATGTTTTTTGGTAAATTTGTATTCTTAGAAGGCTGTAATGGCCAAGGTGCTAAGACAAGACAAACAATAAATTTTATTGGGAACTGAATCCTTTGTTGTTTTTGGAATATTTACTGGCTTTGCTGCTTTGCTGGTTTGCTGTTGGTTGTGAATTTTAGGAATACATCTCATAACTGGTTGTAGCTTCCCCTTGCAGGCACTTTGGCAGTAAGGGGAGAAGGTGTGTTCTTTCAGGCACAGCGCTGGTGCATTCAGGAGTCCAAGGTCATGGCAGGACTCCTTGTCAAAGACCATGATCAGAGACTGCTGCAGCGCCAGTACCAGGGCTCCCAATATAAGGTGGAGGCCTGGGCCCATCTCACTCATGACCTCACCAGTGCCACTGGCATATCCCGAACTCGTGATCAGGTCAGGCACCACAATGCTGACCTGAAGCGGCATAAAGGGGACCTCTTGGAGGAGTGGCTCCAAGATGCTAGAGTGGCAGGGGATTCTCCAGCTGTGTGTAAGTATCACCCCATTATGTGTGTAATAATTGCCAGCTCAGATATATCATGGATAGGTATCGCTAAATATTCCTCTTATGTCCCCCACAGCTGCAATGGAGCGGGCCGCAAACCAGGAGGCCCACATCAGTCACCTGGCGAGGTTGCGACGTGAGGCAGGTCAGTAATACTCATGCATTTACTATCATAGGAAATAAAACTAAAAGTAGTAGTAAATTAATTGCCTGTATAAAACCTGTATTGTTTAAGGCAAATACTGCATACACTAGAAAATATGGCAGGAAGAGTTTCATATTGTCTGTATGTCAATAAAAGTGTAATACCCTGACAAAACAGGTCTAACTGCTGGACTACATGTGTATATTCTGGTATCATATGGTAATGTAGATTTGCAATCATGTAATAGTACTGTTGTATTAAGCACTGTTACCCACACAGTGCACCATAAATTGAATGTGTAGGAATGATTGAATATGACAGGTGTAATCCCCAGAGACCATTTAGTACAACTAAGAGACACATAGACAGTAAACAGGGAAAATGCAGACAACAAAAACTGAATAGTGTATGCAACTGAGATGTGAACTGTTGTTTTTTAGCACACACAGCCATGGTTCAAATCTTGACAGTGGTAGTAGTCTACATACAGAATCATACCCCAGAACTGTACAGATATGTCCAGTCAAGTGGCCCATATCTGTTGTCTATCAACCTGTCCCCCTGGGAAATCAGTGGGATGATCCCAGACGTATAGGCAGCAAACGGGAAATACAACTGATTGACACACATCTATGAGAACAAAGCTGGCACACTAGCAACTCCTCAACACCTTATGTGACTAAGAAACCACATATGTCCCATTTACACCCCAACTTGTCAAGCTGTGGTCATAGTGTGTACAGTAACAGAGTGAGATGTATGTGCATAATAGTAATGTGGAATCTGGTACTGTGTGTGGGAACATTCAGGTAGTGCTAATAAACATTCCTCCCACAGGTCTTTCAGATACCAACACTGTGTCCAGAAATACAAGAATGATACCCAGTACTGGTAATGTTCATAGTGGTATTGTATGGCATTGCGACTGATGCAGTTGTTCTGAATAATGAGGTATTACTCATCACTGTCATTCACACTATCCTACAACATATAACTGTCTAGGAAATCTGTATAAGAGTGTTGTAATACAAGGTCAGAATGCAGAAGCACAGGGGATTAATAAGACAAAGCAGATAGAAGATATACAGCAATCTCTATATAGCAGACACAACTGTGATGAACAGTGTTTAAGTTGTAGCAGACACAGCCATGGTCTGAATCCTGGGAGTGGAATTAGGCTGCATACAGAATCATACACCACAACTGTACAGATGAGGCCAGAATGTCCAGTATATGGGCCCATATCTGCTGCCTGTCCCCCTGGTAAGTCTGTAGGATGATCCCAGATGTTTAGCCAGCAAACAGGGAATATAAGTGATTGTCGAACATCTATGAGAACACACCTGTCACTGTAGCAAACCCCAAAACTGTTAGGAGAGTATTATTACAAGTATGTCCTATCTACACTCACATGTTGTCAAGCTGTGACCAGAGTGTGTACAGTAACAGAGTGAGATGTATGTGCATAATACTAATGTGTAATCCAAAACTTTGTGTGGCAACAGTCAGGTAGTGCTAACAAACATTGCTCCCACAGGTACTTCAGATATGAACACTGTGCTGAGAAATACAGACCATTATAACCTGTGCTAGTACTGTTTACTCTGGTATTGTAGGGAATTGTGAGTGTTGCAGTTTCTCTGAATAATAAAGTATCACTGGTCACTATCACCCACACTGTGCTACATAATATAACTGTGTAGGAAAGCATGTATATGTGTGTGTCAGGTCACTAAAGGTGAAAGAGGGCAATATTCTAGATATGTCCCAGCACACCAGCATGTGGTTAACACATGGCCAGAGTTTATGCAGAAAGAGTTGGATAGCTATGTGCACAACATCAACCAGGCATCTGGGAGTATGAAACAGTTAGTTAGTGTTAAGAAACATTCCCACTACAGGAATACCAGGTAAGAGGTGTATACTGCAGGTAAAACCAGATCATGTGTAAAGATGATGACAGCCATATCACTGTCTAAACTATGGCTATAGGGTAATGTAGTAAGACTTGTAAGGTATAGACAACAGCACTGACTAGGAAAATAATGTAGACTACAGGAATATACTGGCTGTTAATTGACATCTTTCTCTCCCCACCGCCATATCTCCAACAATAATCAACATACCCACCCCAACTGGTATGTAATGACATGTATGTTCTGATAATATCCAATTGTTTGATAAATATTTTAATGGTTCCCATACATGTGCTATATTGAATTATTCCAACATTGGTGGCATGGTGCCATCAATGTACCTAAATGCAGTTCTTATAACCACTGTGGTCCCATATATGCATGTGTTCTGTTTGCTATGCAACTATTCCGTATCTCATTTCTGGGTTAATGGGAATATCTATCCATGCTGTTATACCTAACCCTGGAATGTGCTGACTATTACTAACCCACATATGATGATGAAATATAAACACTATAGCATGCTTGGGAAGGCCAGACCCAGCGGACCCACCTGTCCCACCTCAGCTGGTCATGTCACCGGGCACCAGCATGTCTGGGGCCCAACCAGGGACCTCCCTGTCCGTTAGTCCTGCACCACCTTTGGGTGGAACCACCTCAGCGGATGGGGCTCATCCCCCCTTGGAGTGGTCGTGGACAGGCACCTGCCACACATCACCAGATTGGGGTCATGGTGCATAGAGAGATCAACCAGCAGTTTGGTGATCTTCTTCACCAGCTCAAGGGCCACGTGTCACGATTAGAGAGTCAGCCTGGCTCTGTGACTCAGCCCCCAGCACAGCCACCTTTGGGGTTGTGAAGGGGCAATGGTGACTGCCCATGAGTGGGGACCTCAGTCCCACTGTTTCCACTAGGGGGCTTGTGGGCTTCCGATTTTTCAACACCCCTCCCCATCAAGGTGTTTACCCCCACATGTGTCATATGCCGCCTGTATGCATCTTGTTTGTCTTGTCTGTTAACCTACCCAACCTACCTCCCCAAATATACCTACTACCCTTCCCCAACATCCCACTCTCACCTGAAAAGAAAAATAAAAGGGTAATCTGTTCCCACAAAAAAAAAACTCACCCCATACAAAGATGTCCATTTCGAACACGTATCCAATGGACACATGTAATTCAGTCTAATTGGCATCACAACTTATTTTTGTTGTCCTCACCATGTTTGAGTGTCCAAATCTACCTCCAGATTCAGTGTATCTGCACAGCTGTTGCTGTAGAAGAAATAGGCAGCTATGGATCTTCCCTACACCCTTCCTGCACATCCCTGGCTATTTTCCCTACAGTCTTTCCCTCTTTGTGCCCCTTTTTTCACCACTTTCCTATCAACCCCTTTTTCTTTTCTTTTAAAGAAATTAGCACAGGGGTAAGTAGGAGTAAACACTTTTAAGTAGCAGTAAGCGGGTTTAAGCCTGTTTGCATGGGGGTAAGCTAAGCCTGCACTCAGGTTAAGCAATTTGGAAGCTGAGTATAAGTGACTGTAACCAAAAGTTAGCAGTGCTTACCTCCACGCAAACCCACTTACAACTGCTTTAAAGTGCCTTAATCACTCGGTATCCAACAGCCTGTGTTCTGCCCAGCAACAAAATAAACAGCCTCTGCAAGTCTTGACCCCAGGACTCTGCACTTTATAGCCAAAGTGATTTACAACTAAGCCATGTCAGATGTACATAACCTTCATGTTTTCAGAAACATATCATCCAGTCCAGTCATTCAACAGTACAGAAAATGTATTCCACCATTTAGATGTATGTGTGTGTGTGTAAATATATTAATAACTATACAGATACAACATATATATATATATATATATATATATATATATATATATATATATATATACATATATACATATATAGAAATATATAGGAACATATATACATGCAAATGCCTACATCTATAGATATATATGTCTACACCTATATGTCTAAATATACACAGCAAGTTACATATATGTAGGCAAATATAAATCTATGTAGGTATATATGGACATAGTTATATATATGTAAGGAGATATTTATATATCTATATAGGTATATATGGACATACCTCTGTAGATAACAATGGGAAAATAACTAAAACATATATGTCCACATGCACCGTTAATGGGGTTGAGAGGCCTCAAACAATATACATCTTGCATGAATAGGTATACCCCCACAGCCAAACATATCCACCCTGCAATACACTACCAAGTGTTGCAGATCCCATAACCAGGACCTGACATGACATGGGCATCCCTAGGATACATATACACAGGCACATATATACAGATACAGATATACATGCATATATATATATATATATATATATATATATATATATATATATATATACATATATATATATAGATATATATGTGACTACACATACATGCAGAGATATGTACAGCAAGTTACATGTGTAGTACGTGCACACAATATGGAACAGCCACTATTCCTACAGTTACCACCTTACCAACTGGACACTGTATGAGCCACCCATAGAAATGACATTCATTGCCTGCAACATATACCCACAGAGATATCAAAGGATATAACCCAACACACAGGTGTGCATAAATGGGAAAGCTTTATTTTTGTACTATTACAGTTGTAGATGCCATGTCATATAGCTGTTTAGACACAGACATCCATATAAACTGAATAATGCAACTGTGAAACAGTTATACTACTACAGTAGTCTGGAAAAGTTAACAAATGTTAGTGTCCAGGCCAAGGCCATCAAGTAGTACAATAGTAAAGACAGACTGCCCATAGGATACCGAACAATCAACGGTAAGTAATGTAGGTGTATAGTTCAGCATCCTATATCTAGACTCTGTAGACAATCCCTAGGGGGTAAAGACCTCAGTTGACACAATGGGATGTAACTGTTACATAACAAGGCACAACTGACACCATCACAAGCACACTGATAAACAGAACAGTCTGTATGGCAGGTGGCAGTAGGCCTGCATTTAACCAAGGTGGAGTGTATGGTAATGTACATCCATATACCTTAAGGCAGCTCACCCCTGATGGTCTTCAGGACTTTGGGCTTTCAAGATTCTGTAGTGCTTCCATATATATATATGTGTATATATAGATATATGTATACATAGATATGTGTATATATAGATATATATGTATATATATAGCTATATATGTATGCACATCCCATGTGTACAGATATGCCTAGTTATGTTGGTATATATGTAGATATCAATAACTATATGTGCATACATATCAATTCTGATATACCTACTACTGTCAAAATATATGTAGATATCCATATGTATATGTGCATATGTATGTTTATCTGTATATGTACAGACATATATTGCTCTGTATATGTATATATCTAGGTGTTTATTTGTATATCTATGTACATATACATATCCATCTATGTATATCGATATGTATATCTGTATGTATATAGATATCTGGATAAGTATATGTACAGATATCATCACCATATGTCCTGAACATGGAGTGTAGCCCTACCTCAGCCCCTGTAAATCCAATTTCATAGTGCAAGGGAATGTCAGGTATGTATAGCAGGTATACTTGTAGAGTATTGCTACTGTAATAGGGATTGTCTTCACAGACATGGTGCATGTGGGAGGTCACATCTGCTTTTAACAAGTGCACCATTGGCTACTGACAGACATCCTAAGGACATCATAGTACAGTACCACTGCTAGCACGTAATGCTCTTGTGGACTACAGCAGAGATAAAGGCCAATATATGTGGACAGTCTGACACACTCTGGACAGTCCAGAGGTATACACATAACCAGTCCTGACAATGTGGACCAGTCCTGACAATGTGGATGTTAACAGCCATGTAGATGGGTATAACACGTAAATACTGGTATACATTTGCCCCCATAGGTTATGCATTCACACTTCCCTGTCTGTCCTGCCACATAATAACCACTGGTAAGGGGGTGCCATGGCCACATACCACCCACTAGATATTGACATACATATGTACAGCATCCCACTGCTCTGTCTGACATGTATGACTGTTATGGTGGCCCAGCAGCAATACATCTGGAAAGTAACTGGACATTACATCTCAATGGGTAAGTACACTAAGCTGCTAGGCATGTAACAAAGCACTGTGCAAACTACAGGCAGACTGGCTCAACACTGGCCTACATTTCCTATGGGGGAATGCACATGTACCTGCACATAGATAGCAGGCTCTATAGACATGCCACATCACAGAGTAACATACCCCTGTGTGTAAGTGCATCACCACAACCAATGTGAAAACAGTCACAGCTACATATGGCATGCTAGTGTATTATTACAGTATATGGACTATCTGTTCAACACCAACCTCATATGTGCCACCCACACACTCACCATACATATACTGGGCCGCTACACAGTGTGGTCCACTGCCTGTCTGTGGTATGGGACATGTGCGTGTATGGCCCTACAAACATGTAAGCTGATAGGGTAATATACAGTGGAGCAGCATGTAACATCAGATAAAACAGGACCAAGAACAATGACATCTACCACAGTCTGTACACAGGCCAAGGTTCATATTAACAATACACACATTGCCGACAATCACCATAAGTACACATACCTCAGTACTGTACAGACAACCACAGAATGTTCAGGTTATGTCATCAAATATAACTCCTACTATACATTACATGTGCAGCAGTCTGATATCTCACTGGCTTGTTATCAGATATGATGTCAGTAATTATGGTGTACAGTACATATGCACCCCTTACTGCATGACATATGTACAAAGGTTGTCAGGGTTGTGGCTGGAGGCACATACACAGGGCCAATATTGACATGTTGCTGTGATAACCACATACATTTACTGTTGTAACAGGGTTTGTTGCACCATATGCCCTATGAGGGATATGAAGTCAGTAACTCACACAGCTGTCACCATCTACAGACTGCAATCCTCAAACTACCTTCTGCAGTTCAAAGATAAGTGCTCTGTGGGTAACACCTGAAACAAAAGGTACCACACACTGGTCAGTCTGTAGATGGCCCTACAGATGAGTGTTCCCTCATGAACATAGCACTGACATAGCAGGTATGTAAACATGTAGGACAGCCATATCCACACACACTCTGTTAGACCAACATTACTCCAAATGCAGTATAGCAGCACTTACAGTCTATAGTCATGTCAGGCACATCCCCCTCCTGGGTGTTGGCCTGTTTCCACAGTGTATGTTGTTAGAGGTAAACTCCAATCCATATGAGATGGTTTGCCAAACAACAGATCGAGTTCCTGCTCACAGTGAATGAAAGGCCTAACACCAACATGATGTTCCTAGATATTGGTGTGTGTTTCCATGCAATTGGCTATGGGAATGTTACCACAGCTGTTCCACATGCAATCAGCTAGAGAATGGCTGCAATTTGTGCAGAGACCATAAGCTGATCCTGAGCTTCACTTAAAATACACATGCTGCTGCCTAAGCAAAGTAGGTTTAAATCTCCACATCCACCAGAGAGGGAGTAAGAGAGGCAGACACAGGCACAGAAAAGACAGGGGGGGGGAGAGTAAAACTTATACATGTTCGTGTCACACACCTACTACTACAGGGAATCAAACCCCCAACGACTATGTATTGCTATCACATGTCCAAGCAGTTATTGGATGTGCCACATAGGTTACATGTTGGGGAGCCCTCAGAACGTATATGTGATGGTGAGTGACATCTGCAACAGGGATATGGTAGCTATGTGGTAGGTGTTGTACACGTGCCTTCCCGCATGAACAGGTGTCAGCATCAACACAGCCACACTCTCACAGGGATGCACACAAATTGCCACACTTGGCAGGGCCAGAAATACAATTCATCACTAGTGGGATTGCCACAACACAGTACTGTGCAGGTATCACATACACCATGGGGTCATACAGAGGTTATATGTGCAAAGGATATGTGGAGGTGTCTGACATCAGACAGCATGCTGCAGTATGCCAATGGGGGTTGTAGTGAGTGTGAATGTGGTTATACACATCATACACCACACACACAGACACGGGTGCCAGTACTGACATGCATGTGTGCACTGCTTCACAGGTGTGTTATGGTTGACGGTGCCAGATGGCTATACAAGGCTAAGTGATGGGTATACTTTGGCATCAGGTCACATGACAATGGTTTGCATTGTGGCTCAGGGGTGTAGTGTCTAGAGTTGCCCACACAGGTGGGTATTGTATTCACCATCCAGTCACCTGGGTGACTATTGCATGTGGCCAATTCTGTGTTGCTTGCCAGGTATGTGTTCCTTCGTCCATGATATGGACAGTGTCTGGGATGCGCACACCTCCCACATGCATGTACAGTGACATGTGGAACTGCACCTGGGGTGTTTGGCCCATGTTGTGTACACAGATCATTATCATCAGATGTGCCAATCCTAGCCTCATGTGGTGGGAACTGTTCATGGACAGCAGGTTGGCCCTACACCTACATTGATAGGATGATACTGGTATTCCCTGGTGTCAGTGGCATCTGTCCATACAGGGCTTGTGTTTCAGGCATGTTATGTCTTTAGTGGGTCACATTTGATGGCATCACAGGTGTTGCAGGTGTCCAGTGGGGAACATGGGGGAGGTGCACTGTTGGTATGTACATGCCTATTGGACTGATAGACAGGGTGCTATGCCCTCTGTAGCCCACTGCAATCACACCATGGTTACTATCAGTGGACAATATGCAGGGTACTAGCAACCTAGCGGTTGGTGGACTGTTGCCTAGGCAAGTGTGTGTGTGTGTGTGTGTGTGTGTGTGTGTGTGTGTGTGAGACATGGGTTAAGAGTGTGCCGTGAGTAATACAAGGGTTGCTAACCTTGTTCAGCTGGCATTGATGTCACATTTAGGGGTAGGGATTTGCACCCCAGCCTCTTGACTATTTCACATCTATTATCCCTGTACGGTGGACATTGTGATATATTCTTGGCCCACCATATAAAAAGTTTGCAAAATCTGCTCCACATTGACTCCAGTTGTTACACACTCAAAACCACCGCCACACAGGATATGAATGACAAACATAAACACACACACACGTCATGTCTGGGATTAGAACTCCTACCTAACTAGTATATTAAACTATAGCACTACACCATTATAGGATGCACCATGGAGATTACTGGAGTTCTCCTTCCCCAAAGGTGTATTTCACAGTGAATGACATCAGCAGGATTGCCAAAGTAGGGCATTTGAATTGTAGCGAATGTGACTCGCCTAAAATGCATTGCTCCTTACACAAACATAGACACACACACAAAACATCCACAACTGCCATGTGTGGGGACAGAATCCCTACCAGAGGTCTATATCACACTACAGCATGATGCTGTTATAGGATGCACCATGGAGATTACGGGAGTGCCACTTCCCCAAAGGTGTATTTCACAGAGAATGACATCAGTAGGATTGCCAAAGTAGGGCATATGAATTGTAATGAGTGTGACTAGCCTAAAATGCATTGCTCTCTACACACATATACACACCCACACACACACACACACACACACACACACACACGCACACACTCACACACACACACGCACACACGCACACACGCACACACGCACACACACACACACACACAATTGCCAAGTCTGGGAGTAGAAATCCTACCTAACTATTCTATCACACTACAGCAGAATGCAGTTATAGGATGCGACATGGAGATTACTAGGCTACAACCTTATCAGAGGTGTATTTCTAGGTGGATAACATCAGCAGCCTTGCCAAAGTAGAGCATTTGAATTGTAGGGAGTGACTACCCTAAAAAAACATTGCTCTCTACACAGACAGAGTCAGACACACGCACATACAAATACACACACACTTGCCAAGTCTGGGATTAGAATTCCTACTTAATTTATCACACTACAGCAGTACGCAGTTATAGGATGTGCTACGGAGATTACTGGGCTAAAGCCTTCCCAGAGGTGTATTTCTAGGTAGATGACATCAACAGCCATGCCAAAGTAGAGCATTTGAATTGTAGGGAGTGTGACTACCCTAAAAAGCATTGCTCTCTAAACAGACAGAGTTGGACAGACACACACACACAGACACACACACACTTGCAAAGTCTGGGATTAGAACTACTACCTAACTATTTTATCACACTATAGCAGTACACAGTTATGGCATGTGCTATGGAGATTACTGGGCTACAACCTTCCCATATATGTATTTCTAGGTGGTTAACATCAGCAGCCTTATCATAGTCAAGCGTTTGAGTTGTAGGGAGTGACTACCCTAAAAAGCATTGCTCTCTACACAGACAGAGATAGACAGACACACACACAAAGACACACTTGCCATGTCTGGGATTGGAACTCCTACCTAACTAGTTTATCACACTACAGCAGTACGCAGTTATGGGACACGCCATGGAGATTACTGGGCTACAACTCTCCCAAAGGTGTATTTCACAGTGGATGACCTCAGTAGGCTTGTCATAGTAGGGCTATGGGGAGGGTAGTGTGTGTGCATGGGCCATAACCCATTCATCTAGAGGTTGACACACCACATGCGGGCACACACAGGGTCATATTTCACAGGTACGTGTATACAGCTGCTAGATGGCTACTTCCCTGTACAGTCATGTTGCACAGCTAACACGTGCACCACATAGTCTGTAATGCTGACAGATACTGGTGGCTAGTATCTACAGTGAGTGACATCTGAACCTCATGTGGTTGTGGCCCTTTGGCTGTGTGCTTGGTGAGACAGGCCTGAATGGCTCCTTGTCACAGTCACCCTCTTCTGACCATCTATGTACATCTACCTTTGCCTTATTATAGTGTGTTGTCCTTAGATATATGTCTGTATTTCTATCCACTGTGTGTGCAAATCATGTGTGGTGCATACTGAGGAGTGTCTGCAATAACATCTGCGACTGACAGATATGTCTGGTCCACTGGTATTTGCAGACACTGCCTTCATTTGTTTAAGTGTGTTTGCATGCCCAGCATGACCTTTCAGTATGTTGTTGACTGACATTGCCTTCATTCCTCTAAGTGTGCGAGCATGCCCAGTATGCCCATCTGTATTGAATGTGTGGATTGAGTCCAGGTAGTTTGTACTGCAGTGCTGATCTTTGTGTTGTGCACCTACAGGTAGCATACTGTTTCTGCAGGGTATCCGTCGATCATTTGGCATTGATGTTACTACATTTCTACATAGGATGGGGCGGGCACACCTGACTATTTCTACATTTCTACACAGGATTGGGGGGGGCACACCTGATTGTTACTGCATTTCTACGTAGGATGGAGGGTGGCACACCTGACTATTTCTACATTTCTACACAGGATTTGGGGGGGCACACCTGACTGTTACTACATTTCTACATAGGATGGGGGGACACACCTGACTATTTCTACATTTCTACACAGGATTGGGGGGGCACACCTGACTGTTACTGCATTTCTATGTAGGATAGGGGGGCACACATGACACTTGTACACATTTGCTATGACTGTACTGGTATGTCAGGTACTCCATTTCATTCTGTATTCTTACCTATCATGCTGACTAGAGGCATACCAGTGTACTACAGATCTTAGCTTTCATTTACCTACATATTAGTTTCTGACTTCCTACCCTTCAGAACTAACGTCTCACTGCCTGACCTGCTGTAGTCTGTCTGTGTAGGCCTGGAGGGGGAGGTTACCCATAAGCATCATTCAGAGGCAATAGCACAGCCTTTGTTTGTATTTGTTTACACCTGTCCTGCTGGCTGTGACTGTTGTTGGGTATGTGAATCCCCCTGACTGGCATATGTGAGTCACTTACCTTGTGGGTGTCCCAGTATTGAGGATGGTGATGCAGGACTGCCTATGTTGGATGCACATAGTACATAGTACACTCCCTACACGTGGTTGAGCACAGGTAGTGTAATGTTTGGCATCCCTTTCACTGTATGTGAGAGTCAGAGAGAGGTGTTGTTCCCTGGTTCCCTCCTGTATCAGTATATGTGCTATGAGTTGTCTCTTTGCCAAGGCCAGGGCATACTGGGCATGCCTCCTTCTGCCTACTGGGGCAGGCACAGGTTGTTCCTCCTCCGAGTCACTCTATGCCTGTGCAGGCCTTGGCAATGGTGGGGGGCTGTGTGGCACTGCCCTGTGCTGTTCCGAGGACAATTTGGGTGCATGTAGCTGGTGAGTACTGCAAGGCTCCACCGGAAGTGTCCAGGCACTTGAACCATGAGTTGAGCATCCCAAACACATGCTCTACTATAATTCTGGTCTGTGCGTGTGCATCATTATGGAGCTCTTGTTCGGGTGTGTGTGTGCATTTCTGTTGGATGTCATAAGCCACGGCTCCACTGCGTATCCAGCATCCCCCACTAGGTGACTGTGAGGGATGTCCCTATTGGCAAATCTCTGGTACAGCTGCGTCGGATGCCAGATGTTGGAATCGTGATAGCTTCCAGGGCAGCCATCACACACATTCATTATTATGCCCTGGGCATCGCACACTACCTGGCAGTTGATGGAGGGGAAGCCGTTGCAGTTGATGTAGACCCTACCCCACTCACTGGGTGGTGCTTTGATGCATGTGTGCGTGCAGTCTATAGCAGACACTCCCTCAGGGTATTCTGCTATTTGGTGGAACAGTTGCATATTGCTGGCCATCGCCTCACGGGTGTTGCGGAAATATACGTGCTCACCGACATGTGCTAACATGGCATCTGGGAACTGGTGGAGTACCCTGGATACTGATGCCTGTGAGATCCCCATCATATCCCCAGTTGGCCTTTGGAAGGTACCTGTAGCTAGTATTCTTAGGCCTATACATACCTTGGTATCCACTGGGATGTGTTCCCCTCTGTTTGTTCTGTGTGTGAGGCGTGGATGGCACAGCTCAACAATTTGCTGTAGGAGGTCCCTGTCCTCCCTATAGCGCTCCACTATCTTCAGCTCATGTAGTCCCTGGTAGGTTTCCCTGGGTCTGTACACTCTTCTCCATCTCCTCATTGTGGGTTGGTCAACAGCATTCACATCCTCACCACCCACAGCCTCTTCCACAAGTTTTTGTATGATAGCTATTGCAGCCTCTATCATTTTTCTGTTGTGAGTGTTAAAAGTTCCCTGCTTGTTTACACTGGTGATGTAGAGTGTGGGAAAAACCAGAGGGGAAGGTGTTTGCATAGTTTATAGTAGTGTTCAGGGATGGGGTGGTCTGCTGCCTGTGTAATTGGCTGATTCTGATACATTTTACCTGCTAGCTATGCTAGTTTTCCTTGATTACCTTCCTACTGCTGTTTTCCCTTCCCATTGCCTTCCTGTTTAAGCCCGGGGGTGCACCGCGCAAACACAGTGCTCAAATGTGCACAGTGCTGCTATTTCCTGGTTTAGCTTTTCTTCCTTTAAAACACCCGCTTAGACAATTTGAAGAGTGCAAAGCAGATTCAGACACAGCCCCTAGCTTAGATGTGCTTAAGCTAGGAGCAAACCCAAGCCACAGGGCTCCAATCCGCTTACAGTCTATGATATCAGCTAACTCCTAGGCATGCACCAAGCTATTCCTACTCTTACACTGTTGGGACCTGACTAGCATGCTGGGGAGAACTGGGATTCACTATAATTCCCCTCATTTGCATAGGATTGCCTGCTAATGCATAGTTACATGTCTCACACTGATCCTCTCCCCTTAACAAACACTACTCACTGGCCATGTTGTCTTCTGCCTGCCATTGACTTGCATGGCAGGATAGTGATTTTAGTTAGAATGCTTATTTTAGGTTTATTGTGTTATTTTCCCCCAGATCCCGTTTGCATGCTGCTGCCCTACGCTTAAACAGCCGAGATCGGCTAAAAAAAATAAAAGTTGATTTATTTACTTTTTTGGCTGTTTGCAATGCCAGTGGCCTTATATTTAGCCATTGGCATGCTTCCTGAGTGATATGCAGCCTTTATTTGGAGCTGTCATGGCTCCGTTTTGGATTTTGCAGAAATGTACTTGGTTACTAACCGAGTACATTTCTGCAGATTGCACTAGCCCTGCACGGCCGGTTGCAAGCTTTCTGGATCACAAATTCACCTCATTTGCATGGATTTTTCCTGCAGATGGGGTGATTTGCATACAGGGGCTTAGTCTGTGCAGGACTAGTGCAGGAACGCTGATGCACGCCCCGGCAGGCTGTTCCTGGATCACACGGCAGACATATTGCCTGCTGGAGCTCCTGCACTAATCCTGCATGCCATGCAAGGCATAGAGAATATGGGGGTTTATCTTTTTCTTGACTTAGAACATAGTCACAGCACTCCATGCACTATAACATATTCAATAATCTGTTTCAGATATATGTTCTAATCACATCTTCATACTGTGTTCTTTCATTAGAATAGATGGATAGATAGATAGACAGACAACTGTGCATGTGCTTCTCTTACTTTTCAAAGTTTAATAAGTGGTCCTTTTTCTAAATGTAAATGTATTACTTAAAATGTTTTGGAAAATTCTCTGCAAGTAAGCTGATTAGAAAAAAAACAGAAAAATAAAAGTCTAACAAAAAATGTATATTTCCTGGATAACAATAAGTGAAGTATAAGATAACACAGCTTCTGCTTGTTTTATAGAACTGTGGCTGTTGTGTGTTAAAGGTTCAGGATAAAGCAGCAACAATTTCTTTCTGAACAAACCAAGCTGCAGTCAAGGGATTATTAATTATTAAAACTTGGAAAATGTTTATGGAGCAACACCTACTTGCACCTCATGTGGCTATGAGAGATTTGAACACCTTGGACTCTCTGCTAAATGATGTCATCAACTCCATGGTTGCATCACAATGAAAAGAAGAGCAATACTCTGGTGTCAGTAAAACCCTAGTATTTTCCCTTCTCTTCAGATATTTTGAAACACATTGTTTGAAAATATGTGACTCAGCCATGTGTGCTTCAGACACACCTGCCCATACCTCCTACCCCATTTTTATCATGTCAACAGTGCATTAAGGAAGAGTATTCACCTGATTTCTAGAACTGTTAATGCCATTAACAAGACATGAAAACAGCCCTACCTTGTACATTTATTAATTGAAAGTTGGATAGATACCAAGTAGGATTTCAGCTTCCCCTTCCTGTTTTGAAGTACTGTATTTAAGCTTCTGTCAGAATGCAGCATTGCTATTCTCAACCAGGCAAGAACACATTCAGTCAGAAACATATATTTTGTGAAGACATCCACTCCATATCTGGCATATTTTGTTTTCTTTAGTGACGTATAAAAATGATCCAGATGTGGTTCTGTATTCTTTGTTTTTCTGTAGCTGTAGTACCAGCCCTGTCACTTCGACGAGTATTAAACCCAGATGATCCAGAAGTGCAGAACGCAGTGCAGTTTGCACTAGATGACTTCAACAAGGACCCTGATAATCAGTGCATCTATGCAATAGCCAAAATCATCAAAGCCATAAAACAGGTAAGCTTGCAGACATGGTTATGAACTTATTTTTAGATTGTGGGAATTCCTATATCCATGAGATTAGCTGCAACATGACTTGTCTGAACTGTTCTTATCATTGTCAATGCAAACATGTTTAGTAAACAGTTTAGACATTAATTTAAATGTCAATAACAAAAGTCTTTGTACAGCTCCTGAAATTAAATATCGTAGTCATGGGGGAAGGCCAAGTTTATCTTCTTTACTGAAATGATTACAATGCAAAGTTATAAATGCAGAAATAAGTCACCCAGGGTCAGCCTTAGCAGTTGTGGGGACTAATTTGGACCACTGAGATGAGGTCCCCCTCTGCTGATGCCACCATGAACTACTCTATCCCTCCAGCATTAGCTACTCTATCCCTCCATCCACTTGATGGCTTCCAGGACTTAATTTTAATTCTAATAATTCTAATTAAGTAGCATGAATATCTGCTATTACAGTGAATTAAAAGAAAATATGTTTATTTGTTAACTTCTGTTTTAACATGTCTTATGACAAAATATATCCACTGAACTCCTAGATTACCTCCAGATGCAGCATCTCCTGTACTTTCTCTCTCTGGGTATGCTTAACTAGCTCAAGCATGCTATCAGAGGCCTAGATGATGCTTCATCAAGTGGGCGCACTCTGCCTTACTGGTAAACATATTCCCAAACTCCTATAGTATTGCTCAGATGTCCTACACCTGGGTAGAAGATAGTGGGACACTTTCCCCTTGTTTCTTCCCTCCTCACTTCTTTTTTTTCCTCTTTCTTCTGTATCCTTTTCACTTCTTTTTTTCATTTGACTTATCCCTTACTCTCCTTCACATCCTATGCCCAGCAGTTGTACATACTGTAAATACATTGCTCTTTGCATGTTATTTCATCCCTAGAAACAGTATACTTGATGATGTTATAACAGTGTACAGGTATTCTTCTTATTTTGCTAAGTAAATCCTTGTACCACATTTACTTATGATTATATTCATACATGGTATACACTATCCTGTCATCTCTATCTGTAAGCTTGCTCTTACATTACTACTGTTGCAGTGTTTGTTTCTTTGGTTGCATTTCTGGTTTACTGAGTCTGCAAATGGTCTTGGAGTATCAGTGCTCTCTCTCTCTCTCTGTCTTGGTTAATAAACAAATAAATAAAGTAAATAAAATAAAATAAAATTTGTTTAAGTACTCTACACATTCCAGCATTTTAAGGAGGTGCTGCAGAAAACACCAAGTCACCATGCTGCCAAGAAACATGCTTATTTTGAAACATGAAGCCTGATAAAGTCTTCTGATTTATCACAGTCACCAGGTCTCATCTCCCACGCCCAGTGTCATTTGATGCCTCAAAGTACTTTTCATATAAGTCAGTGGGAATGCAGTTAATGGTTGTGGGATGTTATCCCTTGTTGCACTCAAAGTGTTTCCACCATCATAAAATTCCATTAGAATGCTCAGCAATAATAATCATAATAATCTCAGGCATCTCCAGAAACATGGCATTGTTCACACATTACCCCTCTTATAGCTATTTCTGAAAGCTTATTTTTTATTTATTTTTTTAATTTTGTAAGTGGACTAATACATGAAGATCTTGTCCAGACATATTCCAGATCACAAGGACAAATAGTAAAGGTTATATGTGGGGATAATTTAGAATAGTTACACAAAAAAAATGGACAAGCCCAACAGACAGCTGTACTAAATCACCAAAGCAACCAGGCTGGCTGCAAACACCAGGATGACCAAAAACACACATATAAAGTTTTATTGATTAAGCGCTTTCGTCTCCTACACCAAAAACTTCATCCGAACAACAAAATCCATTGACAGTCCCTCTTAAATAGAACTAAAAACAACCCTATTGGTAGTACAAAATTGTCATAATAAATCCCCATTCCAGTCTTAAAGGGACAATAAGATAAATATATAGTAAAACAAGGAACATTACACAGAGAAACAGCCAAGTAAAATGAATTGAAAATACACAAGATAAAAATATAGAATATCACATATAAAATATTTGGATTGAATATGTTCCTTACAAATAAATACATGAAAATATATATACAATTAAAAGAATATATGTATATCTCTACTAAAATGTAAAACATATAACAAAAACTTTGACATATTTTTCAATACTCTAATGCTTTCAACTTGAGGGCTGGAGTAATGGAGAAATAATTGTTTAAACCTGGTGGTGCATGTAAGCTCAACTGCCACCTCAACTCACAGTATTCCAGTTTTAACCCCAGTTACCCCTTCTTTCATGGGTTATAACCTGTTCCAACACCCAAAATCTAAAGTCAGCTCCCTTACATACCTGACTGTATTTGTATAAAGCACTGGATTCTTTTCTATTCTTAATTTCATATAGGTGTTTATAAATCTCTGCTTTAAACTATGTTCTGTCTTACCCACATAATATGAGCATCATGTTTTGGCAGGTGGGACAAAGAACGCTTTAATGAATCCTATATAGATGTAGGGAGAACATGCAAAATCAAAGAACTTGTTCAGCTTTCTATAATACACTTCCCTCTAAAACACCTTTCCAGCCCAGTCCAATTATTTTCTACGTTTAAGTTTCTGCTTGTCCTCCTATTTTGTGACTCTGAAACTGTAATACTGATGTAGTACATTTCTGAGTCAAACTGTTTATTTTACTGTTTTTTTCTACTTTCAGCCACAGAATTATTTTATTTTCTGTCTTTTCTGTCCACCTCTGCCTCCCACCACTCAGCATACACACACACACACAAACACCTCATGTTTCACTTTTCTGGGGTTATATTCCTACTGTCAGTGACTGGAGCAAACATTTCAGCCTTAGTGATCAAAAGTCACCTCACATCATGGTATACTACCTTTAATTTATATATTTATTTGTTTATTTTTTAAGTTTGCACTATTTGTTTTCAGGCTGTCTGAGACTCTCTATTCCGCAGTTATTTCTTGTCACTGTATTCATTAAATACCAATCAAACCCTATGTCAGCAAAATAAGCAAAATAAAACATTATACTTACCTATCATTTTTCAAGTTAAGTCTGGTTTTATTCTCTTCAGAGACAATAAATTTGGGTGATTCACAGTTTTGGTCTGAAAACTCTGTTGAGGACTCAGTAACAGCAATTGACTTCTATGGGAATGTATGCAGCTGACACAGTGAACCAAACAAGAGGTGTGAACCCAGCAGTTACTAATACCAGGATAGATACTAGTGCATTACATAACAGGAAGTGTTTGTTCCAATAACCAGACCTGTGTAACCACTGCAGAAGGAAGACCACCAGTAGGAAAATGCACTGCACATTGCTCTAGTGTCTCTAAGGCAGGTGTCTGGACAAAATGAGGTATAATGGCATATTTATAGTCATACAAAACAACAGCACAAGACAGACACATGCACGTGCGTGCACACACACACACACACACACACACACACACACACACACACACACACACACACACACACACACACACACACACACACACACAAAGATTCTCTCTTCAACATGAATTTCATCATTTCAGGTTTTTAAGTTACTCTATTTTTTTGAGAATATTGGTTTAATTTAAACAGCCCTGATGCTGTCATGGTGTCGTAGACATTGCAGTACTATAATTCCAGTTTTGACAGGTTTCAGTGACAACTGTTTTAGGGAATGCAAAGCAAGCTACGAGGTTAATATGTTCACGTCAGAGACTCAAGAGAAGCAGTCCAAATCAGCAAAGCCAAGTAAGTATATTTGAAAGCCTGATCAGTCACAGTAAAACAAATTATCTGGCCTGATTTTGTGTGTTGGAGGGGTAGCCAAGATATGACTGCTGCAGTTAGTACCATCTACAGTACTGCCCTATTGAAAGAATAATGTATTTAAAAAAAGTCTTTTCAAGACCCAAGCAAAATGCAACATACTAAATGAAAAGTATTTTCTAGACATGAGTACTCTATCACTCAACAAAAATAAATAACTTAAATCATTTTTCTTATGTAGCAGAATATATTACACATTGTCAGAAAACATAAAATTTCAGTCCCAAGGTAGAAAGCATGGAAAGAATTTAAGAAAGTGTTTCATTCAATAGCACAGGTTGTGTTACCTGAAGAATATAGATCTACCATGATCCTTATAACACAGAGGTTCCTGCTGGTGTCAGGAATATATTCTTAGGTCACTCAGGTGGCACTGTAGCAGTAGTTTGTGTTGTAATATCTATTGCACCACCAATGGGAATACATAACAAGGCATGCATGGTGTAGTATTGCTCAAGCAGTACATATCTCTTCATGTTATGTACACTAAGATTTATGTCAAGGGTCTTTAGTCCTCTCTCTATACTGCTAATTCTCTTACCTCCCATTAATTTTTATCTAAGGGTTCTTTCTCCTCGCATAATGTTAAGACACAGTAATCTCTCCCACTCCTCTTCTTAAGTGTAGCTGCACTGGTGCAATGCTACACAGTAATCCCACCCACTCCTCCTCTTAAGTGTTGCAGCTTTGGTGAAATGCTGCACAGTAATCATTCCAACTCCTGTTCTTACGTGCAGCAGCATTGGTGCAATGGTGCACAGTAATCCCTCCCACTTCTCTTCTAAAGTGTAGCAGCATTGGTGCAATGCTGCACAGTAATCCCACCCACTCCTCCTCTTAAGTGTAGCAGCACTGATACAATGCTACACAGTAATCCCACCCACTCCTCCTCTTAAGTGTCGCAGCTTTGGTGAAATGCTGCACAGTAATCATTCCAACTCCTGTTCTTACGTGCAGCAGCATTGGTGCAATGCTGCACAGTAATCCCTCCCACTCCTCTTCTAAAGTGTAGCAGCATTGGTGCAATGCTGCACTGTAATCCCTGCCACCCTTCTTAAGTGTAGCAGTATTGGTGTAATGCTAAACCCCTCAAGTGTACAACACCTGCCACATCAGCAGATGCGATACTAGAATAATTTGTAAATGCATTGCATTATACAACTGACTTGCATATTACCATGTTGCCTTGATAAGGTACACTTTGCAGAAGCTGGCATAATCCAGAAGTATGCAGCTGCAGGGAGTGATTCTAGCTACTTAGGAGCACCCAAAGCATGTCTGAATTTTCCACACAATTCTATTATCTCATGAAAAAGTTTACGTTACACATCAAATGAAAGGGGTTATACTTTGCTAATTATTGAGGCATGCAGACATTTTAGTACTATACAGTCCTTTCCTTTTATATATCACTAAAATCATAGTTATAGCACAGCAGAAAACCAGCCACAGACATTTAGTAACCTATACCATGGCAGAACAAATCAGTATAAACTCCTCATGCCATATTTTTGCTGAACAGTAGTATTATTAATTTGATGTAGTCTACATAAGGCAATCTGTGTTAGCTAATAAATCTTCATGAATTCCATCATCTTCTGCAAAGAGCTCAGAAAGTCAGAGTTGCTTCTATAAGATAAAGACAAATAAAGGTTTTGCACCCCCCACCACACACACACACACACACACACACACACACACACACACACACACACACACACACACACACACACACACACACACACGCACAAACACACATACAAACATGGACAGTGTACAATTTGACAAGCCTGAGCTTCAGGGATATAGAGTTAGTAGGCTGCTATAGATGTGCAATGCAGTCCTCACAGCCTCTCATTACTACTGCTACTTGCATTTTCCTGTGTCACAGTGCATTATACAGCTAGTTGTAAAGGTTTAAGACTATTGATGATGGGCCTATATCCTCCAGCAGATCTGGATTTGATTCATATACCTTCACTTTCTTAGTGTGTGGCTCTAAGCAATCCACTTGAGCAGACACACAGAGCCATAAATAGGTTTGTGTGGATCAGTTTTTTCTGGATTATGACTTTTCTAGCTTATTTCTAAGACACATCTACTGCAATCAGCATTTCCATATTTTATATGCTGCTAATAAGTGTGGTCTAAACTCATAAACTCATACTAGGGAGCAATGCAGAGAGTCAGTGACATATAACTCCTTACACTTTGGCATATTTGCTAGAAGCAGTGTCAACGAGTCCAATGGGATTTGTAAAGATTGTAGCTTTTACCATTCACCTTTCTGTTGTTGCATTATTCTAGCGCATATCAGTGTCTAGAATAGTTCTCCAGATCGCATCAGTGCAGATTTTCACTGTATGACCAAAAAGACTCCAGGCCATATTTTCTGCTGAGCAGTAAGTTTGCTATCAGTTGTGTCTACTGCCACAGAAAACACACATTCTGTCTCGGAGGCATAGTGCCCTGAATTTTTTCAGGTCAGCATTTTTATGTTTCATATTTCTTATGACAAAAAGTAATATTCAATCACAGTTATTTCTTTAATTAGCAAGTGTATATCTAAAAATGAATACATATGTAAATTCATTTGGTATCAACTGATCCAGCTTCATATACAGTGGGGGTGCCCCTTTTGGCTTCTATATTGCAATATTGCTTTTCACTGTTTGCCTAAGAAATTCCTAACCACACATTGCTCATTGCCCAATCATGTGTCATTTCCTCACATACCTACCTCTGCATTCCCCCATCAATTTTTTTCTTTACATTTTTTCTGGGAACAGACAATGTATTTGAAGGCCATGTCATTAAATGCCTGTTGGTAAAGTTTTAGGATCATGTGAGCAATGACATGTCACTCTGAACACAGCTGACAGCCCAGCTAATGGTTATACCGTAAAGTCTCTGCTGTCTTGAAATAGATATATAGGGCATGTGAAAGGAAAAATCAAGCAGAGGAACACACAGAAGGACAAGTGGAAAGGAAGAATGTTACAGGGATGTGAAAACAAAGCTATATATTTTAGGAGCAAGCACACATTTTTTTTTCAGAGTGTCAAGAAGGGTAGAAAGGGAAGGTATCATGGGGAAAGTGTGTGGAGGAAAGGGGGAATATAGGTGGCAGTAGGGGCAAACAAACATGCACAAAAGACAGATAAGTAAGGCAGATGCTGACTCAAATGAGGAGAGGAACACAAAGGGGAAACACAAACAGACAGAGAGAGGACAACTGATGATGGGGAGGATTAAACAGTGAACTGGGGAATGACTTGGCATACAAGAAAAGGGAATGCCATAAGGGAGGAGAGGGTGTGGTGATGGTTGACTGCCACACTGCACAATACCACACCCAATCTGAGGTCCATCACCTCTATAACCGCTCTTATAGTTGGGTCCAACCACTGTAGGCACTCTAGTCATGGTCATATTTCATATATCTGATTGTGGGCAGGATTCACGAAGGCTTGCATGGAGTGTAAGAGACGTGCAACACTCCATGCAAGCCTCGCGATCCAGGAACAGCCCTAAGCTCCGTGTAAGAGACCAGCTAAAACATCTCTTACACGGACTGGGCGTGGACATGCTAAATACCTCACTTGCATCCAAAAGGTATGCAAATTAGGTATATTAGCGATCCACGAAGCAGAAACCAGTCCGTGTAGGAGACGTTTTAGCTGCAGAAATGTACTCAGCTGACAACTGAGTACATTTCTGCAAATTCCACAACGGAGCGATGTCAGCTCCAAAAAAAGGTTGCATATGACTCAGGCAGCTTGCCAATGGCCAAATATGTGGCCATTGGCAAGATAACCCGATGCAAAAATATTAAAAATATAATTTTTTTTTTATGCACAAACGGGCTGCGCTGTATAAAACCATAAAAAAGAAGGTTATAAACCCACAAATGTGGGTTTCATGCAATACATGGAATGACAATGCAGGGACCAGCAGACCAAAACCAACATGGCCACCGTGTAGTGATTGCTAAGGGGGGAAGCTGAGTCTAAGACATGTAACTAAGCATTAGTAGGCAATCTCATGTAAATGAGGGTTCGGATACTGAATCTCACAGTCACATACCAAATGAGCACAGTCTGAGTAGTGTAAGAGATACAAAAGGGGTAGGAAAAGAGTAGGAGATAGGTGACATCACAGGGGGGAATGGTAGAAAGAAATGCAGTTCATTGGAGGCCAGTGTAACATGACAGATGACAGGTACAGATCATGGAAAGAGGTGTGCCACTAGATAAGTCATGAAAAGTCAAGAAATGGAAGGTGTACACTGTTACCTACACCAAAGTTTCTTGCTGGCCATGCATGCGCACGTGTGCGTGCCATGAAGCGTGAGTAGGACAGTGTGTGCTTGCGTGTAAGGCAGTGTGAGCATGTGGGAGCATGTTGGGAGATGTTTAACACTGTTTGCGCGGGTGTGCGCGCGTGTAAGGCAGGCTGAGTATGTTGGAGGCTGTTGGCAGATGTGTAACACTGTTTGCACGGGTGTACGCGTGTTTAAACCCAAATAAGTAGATTCTGAACCACGTAAGCACGTGTGCGCACGTGTAAGCCACTGTGAGCGTGTTTCAGATAGTATGCACGTTGCCCCCCCCTGAGGAAACAGAGAGGAAAAAGGAAGCAACAGAATTAATAGGAAGCTAGCAGGGATAACTGCTGAAGCTAGCAGGTGAAAATAATTAGAAGCAGGCAATTACACAGGCAGAATAGTAGCCCAGCCCAGCACTTAAAACTCTGCTAACAGTAGTGCAGGATGTTTCCATTAAGAGACACTGCAAGACAGGAGTAAGGTAATAGAAGTGAAAACTGAAAAAGCTTCACTCAGAGCAGAAATGTTAGGGGCTGCCATAGCTGTCATAATGAGACATAGGCGACTTGCTGAGGGTGGTGACAATGCAGATGGTGCCAGACAACCCACAGTGAGGAGACGGAGAAGAGTGTACAGGCCCAGGGTCACCTACCACGGGTTACATGAGCTGGAGATAGTAGAGTGCTATAGAGAGGACAGAGAGCTCCTGCAGCAAATTGTTGAGCTGTGCAGACCACGCCTCACACACAGAACCAACAGAGGGGAACCCATCCCAGTGGAAACCAAGGTATGTGTTGGCCTAAGAATACTAGCAACAGGTACCTTCCAGAGACCAACTGGTGATATGATGGGGATATCACAGGCATCAGCCTCCAGGGTGCTGCACCAGTTCCTGGATGCCATATCAGCACATGTCGGTGATCATGTATATTTCCCCAATGCCCGTGAGGTATTGGCCAACAATATGCATCTCTTCCATCAAATAGTGGAATACCCTGAGGTACTGGGTGCAATAGACTGCACGCACATATGCATCAAAGCACCAGCCGGTGAGCTGGGTAGGGCCTACATTAACCGCAAGGGCTTCCCCTCCATCAACTGCCAGGTCGTGTGTGATGCCCAGGGCATAATAATGAATGTGTGTGCTGGCTGCCCTGGGAGTTACCACGATTCCCACATCTGGCATTTGACGCAGCTGTACCAGACATTTGCCAATGGGGACATCCCACACGGACACCTAGTGGGGGATGCTGGTTATGCACTGGAGCCATGGCTGATGACACCCATCAGAAGCGCACACACACCTGAACAAGAACGCCATAATGAGGCACACGCACAAACACGTAATGTAATAGAGCATGTGTTTGGGTTGCTCAAGTCACGGTTCCGGTGTCTGGACACATCTGGTGGAGCCTTGCAGTACACACCAACTACATGTACCCAAATTATCATGGTATGTGCTATGCTACATAATATGATCTTGCGAAAACAGCTGCAGCAGGACCAGCATAGGGCCGGGCCAAACAGCCCCCCACCATTGCCAAGGCCATCACAGGTAGAGCATGACTCGGAGGAGGAACAACCTGAGCCTGCCCCAGTAGGCAGAAGGAGGCATGCCCAGTATGCCCTGGCCTTGGCAAAGAGGCAAAGCATAGCACATACACTGGCTCAGTAGGAACCCTGGAAATGATACCCCCTCTGACTCACTCAAATAATAACATGGATGCCTAAAATGACATGACCTGCTCACAAACATGTACAGGGAAGTGTAATATGTGCATTCGACAGAGGCAGCCCTGCAGCACCACCTGAGGCATGAATGCTATGTGTTAAGTAATGTAACACCATGTACTATATGCACACCTGAGCATCCTGACTAACATCCATCCTCACCAAGCATGAAGCCACAAAATGACGATGGGATGATCAAGTGCAATAACTGGCTGAAGTAATGCAGTCAGTCAAAGGGGAGCCAATGTGTTTCAGGCTGGGAAGACATGCGGAGCTTGACATGATGCACCACCTGCTAGGGGTGGCATGCACCTATCATGCCATGCCCCATGGATACCGGCAAAGGCTGTCAGTACCCACAGCATGCCCTGAATAGGTAAGTCTCAAAACACAAACCCACCTTCATAGGTTCTACAAGGGATAGGAACCTAGATGTAATGCTACCCAATGACAGATGTATAAACAGCAAGATGTGTGCAGTGTAAATGCACACAGTATGGAGAATGTAGATACCAATCCTGTAATAGAGAACTGGACAAGGCTCACATCAGCACGCTAACACTACCAGGTCACACCTCATACTTTGCTGTACAGCCGCAAAACATGGGACAAGCTACAAAAGGAGGGTGACTAGCAAGAAATGGCAAGGATAACCACACCCCCATGTTGGTACCACAACAAGAAGCAGCATGGAATAGCCATGGTCAAATACCAATGGCTAAAACTGCCTCGTAGTATATAGCCTGCTGCAGACTACTGTCTTAATACCAGGAACAGCACCTGGCCTATGTCGGAATACATGAATATATCAAGCCCCCCAAACCACATTATATTGCTTGACTGAAAATACCCAGACATACACCGGTAGCATTGTACTAGCACCAACACAGTAGGAGAAAATTACCCAGATTCCATAAACCAAAATGTCCAGGAACAATGTACCACTCCCACAAGAGGGGTAAGCATACTGGATGTGATAATCAGCAACATGTGTACTGGATGGTAAGATGAGAAGTGTACCCCTCACTGGTAAGGCCAGACCATAGAGTAATCACACTAGATATACACATCCTGACCCCAGTCCCTGGCCAGAATACCACAGTGAAAAACATGTGTAAAGTATAGGTTGCAGCCCTCAAAACCGATGTTGAATCCACAAAAGGCCCTGTGCAAGTGCAGAATATGGGACACACCACAGAACATGTTATACAGGCATTCCATGAACACAGCCAGGAATGCTTGGAGTATGCAGTCACAAATAACAACAACACACAATGCCATACACGTAGGCATCTGGCATGCTGGCCTCCAGCCATTACCAAACCATGCAAGAGAATGAGGAAGCTACCACATGATAGAGCAAACATAAAAAGGGAAGTAATCACTGACCAATAGTATGGCAACAACATATGTCCACACATACAATCCACTAAGTCCAGCCACAACAAGTAGAATCTGTGAATCCAGAGGCAATGTGACACCAGTACCAAGTACACAGACAACCACAAAACCCCCCAATAAATACAAATATATGTGATAGATGCATCCATGTATCCAAACCAGAGGTTGAGCTCCAACAACTCAGTACTGTCAAAACTAGTCAGGAGGAGAAGGTAACCACATACACCACAAACCCAGTCCCACATAGACCTACCACAACTGTAAACCAAACACATAAACACAGACAAATATTCCCAGAGGCCTTAATTACAAACACACCACACCAACAGAAGCCTCCAAAGTAGATCACAAGCAGCCACAACCTTCAAACATAGCACATGCAACGAATAGTATGCAAAGCTGGTGTGCCAAACAGTCACAGGCCAGAAGGAGAAACAACATGCCTGATACAGTCGTAATAGGTGTCTGTATAGGCAGACACACTGCTGTCCCACTCACCAGACTGAACAAGGGAAAGGGTAGAGTAAGCTGCTTGTAGGCTGCCACAAAATGCCACATAACACAAGTACGCAGGTCACCCCAAAGCAAGCAGAAATATGATGCACTCAATGTCCATACTGGTGTGAATTACCTGAGATGTACCTCCCTGGTCAACATCAAAAGAGACATAGATGGTCCCTCTGAGTATGTACCCCAGGGCGGGATGACACTGGCTGTGTGCAGCATCCAACCCTCACCAAGAATGATGCCACAGTACAAACACAGAATGCTCATGTTTAACCACTGGCACAGTTACAGCTGTCAGTCCAAGAGGGTCTAATGTGTGTCTGCTTGAGATGTCAAGCATGACAAGCCATGCTGCTGTTCCAGGGATGGCTGTCAGCTGTTACCCATGTGCGTCTGGATACTGGATAAGGCCTTTGCCACCTCCATAGAGCCGTATGTAGGCAAGGCCAAAAAGACTACCCACCACCCTAGAAAACATAAGTGGTAGGAAACATAAGGGTAATGCTGACCAATGCCAGATGTGTAAACTGCAATATGCATGCCCCTGAGGCACTTCCCATTATGGAGAACATTGATATCTGTGCAGTGACAGAAGCCTGCTGCAAGCCTAGTGATAGCACACCAGCACTACTAGGTTATACCACATATCATATGTTATGGCCTCAACACCTGCACCAAAACATCAAAGGAGGGGGAGTATCCATATGCAGCACAGACACCCATATTGCCAGGTAACTGACAATGCACAAAGCAGTGGACACCACCCATGTGCACATAACTGTAGTCAAAACTGCTGTAAAGTCTATAGCATGCAACAGACCACACTCTCACACACAAAAACTCCACCCAGACATCCGAAGACACTGGACAGTATGAATGTCCCACCAAATACCAGACAAGGTACACACAAATTACCACATAGGTGTCAAACCATTATGTATGCAAGGAGTATTTAGGGACCTAGGGACACAGGTTGACATTAATCTGTCATGTGACAGCCATAATGCCAATGTGGCTATGAAGACTGTTGATACTGGACACCGTATCATGAAAGGATTCACATCAACATCAACAGAGGTCACTGTGCCGCTGTACTGTTCCCTTATCAGACACATAATCTAGTACAATGACTCATATGGGATGTACCGTACGTGACACCTGCAGTGGTTCGGAAGACCTCATAGTTACCCCACCAACAGGATAAAGGGTGTGAAATATGTCATATGCTGCCTGGCTGAAGACACCCCAGCTGATTGCAGTCACACACTGCCTACACAGAGGCATTGTATGTCTGTTGTACAAGGCCATTTCCAACACAGGAGTAATGGACATGTTCCACCACAGGAAATCAAAGCCATTGGAGCTGTGAGAGTCACAGATGTCAGCCTCAACACATAATGAAATAAGATGTGCTGGAGGGACAGATACATAACCCATAGGCTCCCCACACCCAGAAACAGGATCCCAATCCATGGTAGGCAGAGCCCCTCACTGACACCCCTCAACAGGAATATTGCCAAGTGGATGGATGACCGTACATGTATACTGGGGGTCCCCACTGTGTCACGACCAGACAGAGGCACAGTGAAGAACCTCATGCATGGCCATAATTGAACATAGCAAGGGGTGGCGAAAGACACACACACTCTGGCTAGGCTTACTAATGGCCTAGGGTGTCTAGCCTAGTATGAACCCATGAACCTATGAAGATACAAAACGTACAGGACACTAAGGATAATCACAAGGCTTACCCAGCTGATGGTAGGAACCATGTTGGGCATCCACAGATATGCTCCGAATTACACAGATATTACAAACAACATACCAAAGACACACACATATTGCTAACATACAATCTGTCAGGTGTAGTGCAAACACCCCCCCCCCCCGAGTGCAAAATACCTATCCCAGCAGACTGATGGTCCCCTGACATTGCAGATGCTGAGGTAACAGCCATCATCTACAAAGCAGAACACACAGCAGCAAAGGTATGTGATGGTGTCCTGTGCTGAGGCCAACATGGACTCCAAGAATAATGGAATGCCAAATCACACTACTGCCCAATGTCAGCCTTACCACAGGATATGTACCCAAAGAGCAGTGTACAACAACAGTGGTCCATCACAACAAAGGTGTTGCCTGAATGGATACTCCAAAATACCACCCCAAGATCCTGACAAGCTTGTTCTGCACAGCTATGGAAAGGATCAGTATGTACCGCAGACAGAAGGCTATCGTGGACCTACTGATACTGGACCCTACACAGTGTGGCTGTCATAACTGCAGAACCTGCCCCTAAACATGTCTGACCCATTTGAAGCAGTCATTAAGGTCATTGATGAGGGCAATGTGGTCCACACAGTGTAGCTGGACTGTGCACATGCTTCTAGACAATACTGTATGAGTTCAGTATGGATATGTTCAGCAGCTTAAATATATACCCCTATGTCAGTAGAGGGGTTGCAAACCAGACCAAGGACAGAACTGACATGGTCAGACATGCCGCATCCATGTCAGATTACAAAGCGTATATGAGTGGCATCCCACAAGGCCTGGTCTTGGCCCCCCCCACCCTCATTCTGTATATATGTCCCATAGGTATAGGCCAACATGGAAGGACTGTGACTGAACATGTATGCAGAGGAGTACAAAAAGCCCACCATATCCTACCCCCAGCTGACACAAGCAACCCACAGAAGGGCCACCTACAAACAGACAACTGTAGCCATAGCCATGTCAGCAAGCTAATTGCAGAACTGTGTATAGACAACCACCGTGGATATACAGTAAGTGCCCACAAATTACCACACAGGTGTTAACCCATGATGTACCTAACATGTAATGTGAGACCTGGGTACAAAAGGTGATAGATATCCTGAACTGGACAAACATGTGGCTGTAGTGTTCGCAGAAACATGTACCATATACCTACCCAAACATGAAGTTTGGCAGATGTAGATAAGGGGAACTCACTGTGGCTCTGCAGCCATCCTCCATCAGCGTCACAACTGACTACAATAGCCTCTGTGGGATATACCACAGCAGACACCTCCATCAACTGTAAAGTCCACAACAGTACCCCACGAGGGGTAGCAAAGAGCATGAACAGATGCCATGTGTTGCCTGAGTAAACAAACTGCAGCCCCACACACCGCCATCCTTCCCAGCTACAGGAAAGCTGTGCCTGATGTATGAAGCCATGTCCAACCTGGAATGAATGAACATGTTGCACCTTGTACAATCTGAATGGCAGTGAGCTATGCACATGAGAGACCTGAACCCCAGCACTGACATACATAGGACAAGCTGTACAGAATGATCCTTAACACAGAAGGCACCCCCACTCTTCAGTAAACTCCTGGTACAGGTCAGCCAGAGAGTCACATATCGACACCCCTCAAGAGGAATCCTGATGAGTGTATGGGAGATGGTAGGCTAACCCTGGGTATCACTGTTATGTCAGAGGTAGACGGAGGCACAGTATAATAACCATGACATATGTCATGGCAAACTCCAGTTACAATGTGTGTCGAAGAACAAACACACACTGTGACTAGCATCAGAAATGGCCTAGGGAACATCGCTAGTGTTTGCCAATGTCCACCCATGTTGTGGAATACACTAGCAATGTTGGATGAGCCTGGTGTAGGTAGTCCATATCTGAACATATTGCAACATGGTCATATGTGCACAACTGGCCCCTACACAGTCTGTTGTGCTCACTATGAAGATGTCAAGCAGTCATAGGACTAAAGCCCAGGATACTGTCCACCACAGTGAAAGTACTGAACCAGTACACTATACGGTGCTACAGTGTTAGGTCATTATGAAAGTATGTTAAGAACTGTCTGCAAAGTATCCCATGCAATCCCTGCAGGCACAGTATAATCCCTGTTGTGGCAGACACAAAGCAGTTGGCCAGTTAGTACACAACATGACACCCAACACACAACCATAAATGTGAGATATTGTTGAAGTTCACACACACCCAAATATGTGGTGGACTTCAGAGTGCAACATATGGAAAGCTCACACTGGGCATGCTTGCACACTTTGATAAATGAGGCATATGTCAGACAACATGCCTTGGAAAGGCTGAACTGGGCATGCTCACACACTTAGGCCATATCTCCGTTTAGCAGTTGGCCACACATATCTGGTATTTGTATGTGTCAGCCCAGGAACCAACCACAACACAGCAATCAGCCCAGTGCACACAGTAAATGACTACAGAGACATAAGTGATATAGTGGATCGCCGTCATATGCAAACATTTTCCACAGATATACAAGTTGGTCATAGGAACAGGGAATGCTATGGCAATAAAGACCTGCAAACAGTAGAATAGCACAACAAATATTGTGCATCCGACAATTGAACATATGGGTGTAGAGGTCAATACTAGGCTTGTTGCCCTAGGGAATGACAGCTCAGCCAGAGTGTGCTTGGCATCTGCATCCCCAGGATAGTAGGCTACTGTGCCACTGTAAAGTAGGTCACAGAAGGCAACATGTGAGGCTAGTGAGCTGTGCCTCTGTCAAGCAGGGGCACTGTGGAGGTCCCAGGGATTGAATGTGCTAAGCCACAGCCATGTTGTCGGTGTGTGCTGTGAGAGGGTTGCTGAGGATCTCTGATAGTAGGTGTCTGTCAATAACAGAATGAGGGGAGCCCTATCTGCATTCTCTGGACGATTCCACTGTCAACACTGTGTTGTAATGAGTATGTGTGAATGAAGTGCCATGCCGGAACTGTTCACATATGTCCTCCCTCTGTGGGCTACAGCTCTGCAATGTATTAGGTCACTCTGTCTGTTGTACGGTGCATATATGGCTGGTGTACAGCTGACAGGTGTCTTGTTGTGGAGTAGTCATGGGTATATGTGGGATAGCATGACCAATGCAAACTGTACACATGCTCATAGAATGCAATTGTCAAGGATTATGCTGAGTGGCCAGTATAGTCCTCCAGCATGGGTCCTCTGAAGTCGTCCACCCCAGTCTACACAAGTGTAGAGTCTGCTTGTGCTAAATACAGTTTGTGTGCAGTGACAACCTTGCCTGGGGGTGGAGATGGGATATGGATGTCCAGGGAAAGGTGGGTATGGTCAGATATCAACAATGGTGGTCTACCTCTGGTGTGGAACAGTGAGTACCCACGTTGCAGATGGACAGGTGCAATATGTATTCCCCATGTGGCTGTGGTGTGTGGTTCTGCCATAGCACATGGACCCACAAATTGTAGTGGCTGTAGGGTAAAGTGGTAGAGGCCTGAGTAGTTCTCACACACAATATGCCTGTACCTGATGTTAACAACTGGAATGGTGTATGTGAACACCTGCATATCCTGGCACTGTTCCCAGGGAAGCTAAGTGTGTGTCCTGGATGTGGGTGTGGTGTTCTGGACTGGTTGTGTTGTGTGTTACAGGTCCTGTGGTCCCAAAGCATGGTATAGAACATAACCTGCCAGTGCGATGTGCATATCTGACCCTGACGTAGGTGGCTGCAAATGCATGTATATGCTATCCCCCACCTGACAGGTAGTACTACATGTACATACCTCTGTAGAAATAAAGATGTCAGCACCCTATAAATACTACAGGTGCAGAGCAGATGCCCAGTAATTCGGATAGTGCGCTCTGCTAATGCATCTCCCTCAAGTGTCATAATATAGTTAGGTAGGGGTTCGAATTCTGAAAATGCTCTGTGTGTGTGTGTGTGTGTGTGTGTGTGTGTGTGTGTGTGTGTGGGTGAGTGGGGTTTGTGTGTGTGAGAGGGAAATGTCCCTTTTGGCAACTGGGAAAACACACTACAGGATGCACATTCCCCTTTCTAAACATTGATGATGTCAGCACCCTATAAGTACAGCAGGAGAAGGGACACCTCCCAATAATGCAAATAGTGTGCTCCGCTAATGCGTACATCTCGAGTGTCATAACATAGTTAGATAGGGGTTTGAATCCTGTACATGCTCATTGTGTGTGGAGGGGGTTCGTGTGTGTTTAAGACTGTTTGAAAGGAAGTGCCCCTTTTGCCAACAAGGAGAATACACTACAGGATGCACATTCCCCTTTCTAAACACTGATGATGTCAGCACCCTATAAGGACAGCAGGAGAAGGGAAGCCACTCCGTAATGCAAAGAGTGCGCTCTGCTAATGCGTCCGTCTTAAGTGTCATAACATAATTAGGTAGTGGTTTGAATCCTGCAAATGGCAAGAGTGTGTGGTTGGATGAGGGGGGTTAGTGCGTATGCAATTTTGTGTGAGGGAAATGTCCCTTTTCGCAACTGGGAGAACACACTACAGGATGCACACTCCCCTTTCTAAACACAGATGATGTCAGCACCCTATAAGTACAGCAGGAGAAGGCAAGCTTCCCAGTAATGCAAATAGCGCGCTCTGCTAATGCGTCCATCTGGAGTGTCATAACATAATTAGGTAGTGGTTTGAATCTTGCAAGTGTGTGTGTTTGGATGAGGGGGGGTTAGTGTCTATGCAATTTTGTGTGAGGGAAATGTCCCTTTTGGCAACTGGAAGAACACACTACAGGATGCACCCTCCCCTTTCTAAACACAGATGATGTCAGCACCCTATAAGTATAGCAGAAGAATGCAAGCCTTCCAGTAATGTGAATAGCGCGCTCTACTAATGTGTCTGTCTCGAGTGTCATAACATAATTAGGTAGTGGTTTGAATCCTGCGAATGGCAAGTGTGTTCGGATGAGGGGGGTTAGTGTGTATGCAATTTTGTGTGAGGGAAATGTCCCTTTTGGCAACTGGAAGAACACACTACAGGATGCACCCTCCCCTTTCTAAACACAGATGATGTCAGCACCCTATAAGTACAGCAGGAGAATGCAAGCCTTCCAGTAATGTGAATAGCGCGCTCTACTAATGTGTCTGTCTCGAGTGTCATAACATAATTAGGTAGTGGTTTGAATCCTGCGAATGGTAAGTGTGCTCGGATGAGGGGGGTTAGTGTGTATGCAATTTTGTGTGAGGGAAATGTCCCTTTTGGCAACTGGGAGAACACACTACAGGATGCACACTCCCCTTTCTAAACACAGATGATGTCAGCACCCTATAAGTACAGCAGGAGAAGAGAAGCTTCCCAGTAGTGCGAATAGCGCACTCTGCTAATGCATCTCTCCCGAGTGTCGTAATGTAGTTAGATAGGAGTTTGAAATCTCTAAATGGCATGTGTGTGTGTTTGGATGTGGGGAGTTTGTGTGTGTGCATTTCCGTATGAAAAACATGTTAGTTTTGGCAATCAGGAGATCACACTACCTGATGCACATTACCCTTTCAAAATACTGATGTTGTCAGCACCCTATAAGTACAGCCAGAGAAGAGGAACTATCTAGTAATCTGAGTAGTGCACTTTGCTAATGCGTCTTTCTCACATGTCGTGACTTAGTTAGGTAGGGGAATGAATCCTGCAAATGGCAAGTGTGTGTGTGTGTGTGTGTGTGTGTGTGTGTGTGTGTGTGTGTGTCTGTGTGTGTGGTGGTGGGGGGGGTAGTAGGGTGTGTCTAAATGCACATGTACATACCTCTGTAGAAATAAAGATGTCAGCACCCTATAAATACTACAGGTGCAGAGCAGATGCCCAGTAATTCGGATAGTGCGCTCTGCTAATGCATCTCCCTCAAGTGTCATAATATAGTTAGGTAGGGGTTCGAATTCTGAAAATGCTCTGTGTGCGTGTGTGTGTGTGTGTGGGTGAGTGGGGTTTGTATGTGTGAGAGGGAAATGTCCCTTTTGGCAACTGGGAAAACACACTACAGGATGCACATTCCCCTTTCTAAACACTGATGATGTCAGCACCCTATAAGTACAGCAGGAGAAGGGACACCTCCCAATAATGCAAATATTGTGCTCCGCTAATGCGTACATCTCGAGTGTCATAACATAGTTAGATAGGGGTTTGAATCCTGAACATGCTCATTGTGTGTGGAGGGGGTTCGTGTGTGTTTAAGACTGTTTGAAAGGAAGTGTCCCTTTTGCCAACAAGGAGAATACACTACAGGATGCACATTCCCCTTTCTAAACACTGATGATGTCAGCACCCTATAAGGACAGCAGGAGAAGGGAAGCCACCCCGTAATGCAAAGAGTGCACTCTGCTAATGCGTCTGTCTTAAGTGTCATAACATAATTAGGTAGTGGTTTGAATCCTGCAAATGGCAAGAGTGTGTGGTTGGATGAGGGGGGTTAGTGTGTATGCAATTTTGTGTGAGGGAAATGTCCCTTTTCGCAACTGGGAGAACACACTACAGGATGCACACTCCCCTTTCTAAACACAGATGATGTCAGCACCCTATAAGTACAGCAGGAGAAGGCAAGCTTCCCAGTAATGCAAATAGCGCGCTCTGCTAATGCGTCCATTTGGAGTGTCATAACATAATTAGATAGTGGTTTGAATCTTGCAAGTGTGTGTGTTTGGATGAGGGGGGGTTAGTGTGTATGCAATTTTGTGTGAGGGAAATGTCCCTTTTGGCAACTGGAAGAACACACTACAGGATGCACCCTCCCCTTTCTAAACACAGATGATGTCAGCACCCTATAAGTACAGCAGGAGAATACAAGCCTTCCAGTAATGTGAATAGCGCGCTCTACTAATGTGTCTGTCTCGAGTGTCATAACATAATTAGGTAGTGGTTTGAATCCTGCAAATGGCAAGTGTGTTCGGATGAGGGGGGTTAGTGTGTATGCAATTTTGTGTGAGGGAAATGTCCCTTTTGGCAACTGGGAGAACACACTACATGATGCACACTCCCCTTTCTAAACACAGATGATGTTAGCACCCTATAAGTACAGCAGGAGAAGAGAAGCTTTCCAGTAGTGCGAATAGCGCACTCTGCTAATGCATCTCTCCCGAGTGTCGTAATGTAGTTAGATAGGAGTTTGAAATCTCTAAATGGCATGTGTGTGTGTTTGGATGTGGGGAGTTTGTGTGTGTGCATTTCCGTATGAAAAACATGTTAGTTTTGGCAATCAGGAGATCACACTACCTGATACACATTACCCTTTCAAAATACTGATGTTGTCAGCACCCTATAAGTACAGCCAGAGAAGAGGACCTATCTAGTAATCTGAGTAGTGCACTTTGCTAATGCGTCTTTCTCACATGTCGTGACTTAGTTAGGTAGGGGAATGAATCCTGCAAATGGCAAGTGTGCATGTGTGTGTGTGTGTGTGGTGGTGGTGGTGGTGGTGGTGGTGGGGGGGTAGTAGGGTGTGTCTAAATGCAAGTGTGAGAGAACAGATCCTTTTGGCAAATACTACAATACAGCAGATGCTGCATATTCCCCCAGTAAACACAGGGGATGTCACCACACTATCAGCACAGCCAAACAGGGCTAGTTGGCTAGTAATGCCAATAGTGCGCTCTGCTACTGTGTCTATTACCATTGTCAGAGTACAGATAGGTATGTTTTGGTAACCCACAACTGCCACGTGTGGTTGTCACACAGTATGACCTTGTGTGGGTCTTTGTACATAACAATGCATGCCATTGCCTAAACCAGCAATGACATTGCACACATGATGTATGTGTGTGACACATACACATAAATACCTGTGACCTGCAGTAGTTACCATGTCTGACACATACCTCAAGTGGAGAAATGGTATTTGCAATGTATACCAATATGACTGTGTCTTACTGTGCAGGGTCCACACGTGGTATGTCTCTATACAGTGTGGGTGTATATGGTAAAATACCTACAGCAGGGGATACACATCTGGTCTGGGCCATATAGTGTACATGTAGTTGATGTACAGGTGCTGCATGTTCCCACCTGTTGTGGTAGTGGTAACATGTCATTCCACTGCAATTTGGTGACCACATGCTGTGAACCCTTCAACTAGTGTGTTGTAGCTACAGTAATGCTCATGCACAATGTTTGGCTGGATGCAGTCCAGCCATATAAACACAGTTCTTGAGACTGTCATATTGCCAGTGTTGTTATGGAGGGTAGGTGGTCTTCCTGTGTATGGGAGGGTTGTGTGTGCCAGGCTATGAACCAGATGGCAGTCCGACACACTGTTAGCTGCGCATGATTAGGCCCTGATGCTTTGTGCTGTGCCAACAACCTGGAGGTGTGTGTATCTGTGGTACCTTGGGATACCACAACCCTGTCCATGTGTGTTACATGTGTAGGGATGACAGGCATGGTATGGGGCATAACCTGTCAGTGATGGGTAACACCTGTGAGCCATGAATCAGGAATCTGGTACTGCACAGACATTGCAGTTCACCGTGCTGAGGACAGTGTCTGGTGCATGCATCTTCTGGTGTACACTGCTGTTGTTGTGTAGCAGCACTGTTAGTGTCCTAACCTGTGTGATACCCATGGAGGTGGCTATGTAAACCATGTCCTGCAGCATAAGGCAGTATGTGCGTACCAAGGAGCTTTGCCATTATACATCGGGCCATGGGTGTCACGTGCAAGATGACCCTTGCACATCATTGTGGCTTCCCTAGCATGTAAGCACACGTTGACAGCCAGCGGATACCCTATGAATGACAGTGGAGATTGAGCATAATGTAGACATACAACACCCTTCCCACATATAGTGGTAGCATACCTGGTGAGGGTATGTTGGCAACCAAGATCAGGCTCATACTGGCCTGTGCCACATGCTGAGAGATCCATTCTATGTTCCCTATCATGTAGTCCAGGGAGGTATGTCTCAGGCCAGCCATACTGGCATGGTCAATGAGTGAGTCATATGTGTCCATGTCTCTGGCTGACCTGTATGCATGTGTACTGTGGTGGACCATAGTGCCCCTGAGGCATATTACTGTGACCTTCACCAGATACAGCCTGTTGAGCGGGACTCCAGTGCAGCACCCAAGACAGGTACCTGACACGTCTGTAGCAGGTGTGTTATGTAGCCTTACAGGCTGTGAGTGTGTGGCACAGGGAATGTGTGTGCCATGTGTGGCATGTGCTCTGTTCCAATGGAACATGTGCCTGTATGCCAGTTGCGGAGGTGTGTGATGCTCAGGCAGGATGCTATTCTGTGTCCCCACGTATGCCCCAGTGTGTTCAGCATGCTGTCAGTGCCTGTCAATGTCTGACTTGTATTGTAGTCACTGTATTATATTTTATTTATTTATCCTACATTTGTTGACCGGGATAGTCCGACTGGATGCATGTCCATTTCCAGGGGTGGCCCGGGGAGAAAAGCTACAAGGGTAAGCAGATACAGCATTACATAATACCAGCATTACATATTACAAACAAATTATTTACAGAGATTACATAAGTAAGCAAGTTAAACATGTTCCACAGGTTAATGTTAGTCCTGAGCACAAGTCAGGATTAAATTAAATTACACAGTAAACTGGTTCACAGATTTTACACATTTGAGTTAGCCAGGCTTGATACATTGACATAGCCAGTTAAGTAACAAATGTTGTTTGAGTCTAGTGTTAAATTGACCTAAGGTGGAAAGTAAGGTAATATCAGCTGGAAGTGAGTTCCAGGATCTACTTACAGAGTCTGCAAAGAGAGAATCACCGGCTGTGTTATTAAATTTGCTAGTCTGAATTAGTAGTTTGTTAGAGGACTGAAGCGGTCTAGGATTGTTATAGGGGGTGATAATATTTGAAGTGCAGGAGTATTGTCCGGATTATAGAGGATTTTATAGGCCATAATCAGTTGGTTATACTGTATTAGGCTGGGTATTGCAAGCCAACCAAGCTGATTTAGATTGATGCAATGATGTGTCCTAAAAGGCAGCCCAGTGGCAAACCTGGCAATGTGGTTGTAGCAAATTGAGTGTTTGTTAAGGACAGTCTTGTTCATATTCGAGAGTAGAGGGGATGCATACAGAAGGGTTGAAAGAAGGTGTGAGCGAGCTAAGGGCACCTTTAGCTGGAGGGGCTAGGAAGGCTTTCATTCTGTAAAGTGACCCTAGTTTTTTATTGCTGGCTTTGATAATTTGGTTAACATGTAGGTCACATTTGAGATTATTGTCTATGATGACACCTAATAGTTTAGTAGATGGGTCAGGGGAGATTATTGTGCCATCAGTTGATGTTATGGTAAAGGTGAAAGCGGTAGACCTACGTGTTGGTAAAATAACAGCAGTTTATTTTATTTGGGATTTAGGATCAGACGATGTTCAGAAAGCCAGTTTTCTATTGTATTAAAGGTGGTCTGGGTAGCTGACCATAACTCTACTGGAGATGTGGCTGAGCAGATCAGAGTAGAGTCTTCAGCATATTGGATACAGCTGACTTTTGGGATGACAGTATAAAGGTCGTTAATGAAGATGGAGAACAGCAATGGCCCTAGTATAGAGCCTTGTGGTACTCTGAGGGTGTTAGGTAGAAGGTTAGAGAGTTTGTTCTGCCAGAGGCCAGCCTGCTGTCGACCATGCAGGTAGGATTGAAACCATTGGAAGGCTCCAGTATCTAGACAGAATGTTTGCAGGGTGTGGATTACAAGTTGGTGATCAACCATATCGTATGCCTTGGAAAGATCCAAAAAGAGGGCTGAGGATATATAATTAGTGTTGCAAGTATGGTTTATGGTGTTAGTAAAGGCTAGGAGGCCTGAAGTAGTGCTGTGATGAGGACGGAAGCCATGCTGAGTGTCTGCCATAAGGCGAGTTTGGATTAGGTGGTGCATGAATTGTCTATGAATACATTATTCCATAATCTTTGCAAGTGGAGAGAGTATAGCTATTGGCCTATAATTGGAGAATTCAGTAGAGCTGCCTCCTTTGTGAAGTGGGATTACATATGATATTTTCCAGATGGTGGGAAATTTAGATTCTACCATGGTTCGTTTGATTACTTTTGAGACGGGGTAAGCAATAGCATCATCTGATTTTGATAGGTACTTGGCAGGGAGTTGATCAGCAGAAAGTGTAGTGGGTTTCACTGTTTCAATCAAGGTACGGAGAAGTGAAGTGGTGACTGGTTGGCAGCTGAATGCAAGTAGGTTTCTAGGGGTGCGACTTTCAGGACCAGGGGAGCTAGGAGGTAGATGGCTAGCTAGGGCCTGAAATGTCTCAGTAAAGAATTGGTCAAAACTATCAGAAACATCTTTAGGGGCTTTATCAATAGTAGCAGCAGGGACTGGGGTTGAAGTTTGTCCAGGATGTAGTATATATGACATGCCACCTGACAGGGTATGGCATTACTGGGTTCAGAGAGCCCAGTCCCCAGATTGGCTGTGTGGTGGCATCCCACACATGTGTTGTAAGTTCCTGGCCAAGGGTGATGGCTGACTGCATACATGTGGCAGCTGTGACATTGACACATGACTCACATAAACCACAACTGGACCATAGAGGTGATTCACAGGTTACCTTTGCACATGCTACCCTAGTAGTGTGATTGCCATGGTGAGTACCAACACATAGGGCCAATGGGGAACAACATACTGAAGGTGTGTATGTGTGGGTATACCACTACTGTTTCATAGCACTGGCATATATGATTGCACACGTGGGTAAATGCCAGGTAAGACATGTGCAATGTGTCACAGGCAACATACATGCATACAGGACAGACAGTGACATTCTGTCATGTGTAAAGTTGACATACATATCGTACGCTATGCAGATGTCACTAGGAGTCTACAGAAGCACTGTAACTCTGCATTGCAGGTGTAAGCAGTGTTCCAGGGAACCCCAAGCGAACATGCATGCAAACAAAGCTACAGTAAACAGGGCTGGAAGTAGTGCATTGTACAACAAAGAAGGGGTAACAATAACAGTAAGTAACAATGCAAATATGTAGGCACTATCAACATGTACCCATGAATACACAGCACAGATGCCCATGGTAGAACTGATATTATGTCATAGTTATTTGTGATTTGGATTACATTGGTACTGCACACATATCTACATGCGCGAACATCCACATTGCATATTCGTTGTGGGCAACTTGACACCATTACTGTACATGTCCACCATTGCATATCACTACTTGCGTTAGCTTTCCCCCTGTGCTACCCATGTATGCAGCTATCTGTTGACAACCTTACCACCAGCATGCAATTATGTGCAGCTGTTACACTTTGGTATGTACTATGGGTGCAGATAACAATTCAGGACATTTATACAGTTACTGCAGCAGGCATGCTGAGATATACACACAGTCATAGCAGCACACTGCACTGTTACCAACATGATACTACTAATACACTTCTATGTAGTCACCCTGTGCATCAGCAATGTGTTTACCTGTTCCCGCAATGATGTTGGAGATTGCAGGAGGTGGCACAGTGTCATCATATGCACAGGGTGTGGATTAGGTATGCCTGAGTCAGCCACTGATACCACCAATTGACATGTGTGTGTATGTGCTGGTGAGGGGCAGCAGTACAGGGTGGGGAAGTGTTGGTGCAGTGTGTGCGTGTATGTGGTTGCCCTAGGTGTTAACATTTCGCATGTGTGTATGCACACACACAGTTCCACCTCATGGCTGCCATATACAGGGGGTTGTGGACAGCCACAGACTGCACCTGGCAGGCCATACAGATCAGTGTCTGTGTGCACAGACACGGTACCTGTGCCTGGCAGGGGTGTTACGGACTGTATCCAGTACAAAGCCAGACTGGGTACTGTCATCAGAAGCGGGAGTGTGTTGACTGGACACAAGTCCCTGTTGGGACTATCCAGAGCCACGTGCACGTGGTCTCCTGGGGCGTTCCGATGACAGCACAGACCCAGCATTGCTGGGACTGCTGCTAGCACTATGGGGGCGTGCGCGAGCCTGTTGTCATCCGCGCAGACTGCCAGCTGCTGCTGCTGTCGGCATACGGCCACGTCGACACCGCAAACGCCCACCATTGCCCTGGCTCATGGACATCTGGTTGTGGAACTGCTGTAATATGTCCCCACAACATCTGTCTATGACATCGGTGAAGTTACGGATAGCATCCGCAATGTCACGCATACTGTCTGTCATGGCTGTGCGACATGCTCTCAGCTCCCTTAGACCCTGTCTGGTGTACCTTTCCATACGTGACTGTGCCTGCATAACAGTCCAAAACATAGCTGAGGTTGACAGACCTCTTTGGGCATGTTGGCCAGACGCAGTACGCCCATGGATGCTCCCACGAGAACCCATGGGCAACGGTCTGTGTGGTACCATCGGAGGACCCTGCCCATGGCTGCTGTGTGGGGACGCATGTGCCACAGGTACCACATTACCCTGGTCTATGCCCACTGTATCCTGTCCATCACCTTGGGACAATGGTGACAAAGGATGTACAGGCAGGATGACTGTGCGCAATGATGGGGTTGATAGCTGTGTACTGTCAATTGGCTGACCAATGGCAGACCCTGACACACCTTCCTGTGCCATTACACAAATATCATCATTACCAGTAGCCGTGGCACAGGATTCAGGTTCCCTGCTGCAGGTCACCAGAGCAGCCCCAGAACCTGTGGGAGGAAGACAGGAAACACAGTTTACAGTCTCCAGACATTGTTACCAGTGATGCACTTATACACACATGCACACATGCACACATGGACACATGCACACATGCACACATGGACACAGGCACACATGCACAGATGGACACAGGCACACATGCAGACATGCACACGTGGGCACATGCACAATAGCACACATGCACACATGCACACAGGCACACATGCACACATGCACACGTGGACACATGCACACGTGGACACATGCACACATGCACACATGCATACATGGACACATGCACACATGGACAAATGCACACATGCACACATGGTCACATGCACACATGGGCACATGCACACATGCACATGTGGGCACGTGCACACATGCACACATGCACACATGCACACATGCACATGTGGACACAGGTACACATGCACACATGGACACAGGCACACATGCACAGATGCACATGTGGACACAGGCACACCTGCACACATGCACACATTCACACATGGGCACAGGCACACCTGCACACATGCACACCCCGCAGTATGCACACAGAGCACTACTGAGTTGCACTACTGTTACTAGCATTATCAGGACTATTATAGGTTATGTTAAACACACTCACCAGCATGGATGGCCTGTTTTGCTGTAACCCTGGAGGGACCTGCAGAAATGATGAGATTAATGTCAGTGGGCACAACTGTGCCATTGATATTGCATATGATACAGTGTACAGAACAGTCAAGTGTACATATGGCATATTACCTGCACGCAAAATATCATGCTGCTGTATGGAACCAGCCTCCATCATAATGCAGGTGTACTGCTGTTGGTGTTCTGGGGCTGGAGCCACAACACTTAGGAGTAGCCCCTCCAGTCTGGTGAGGGGGGGATGTGTGGCCACCCCACCTCCTGTGGCGACCTGTTGCCTGTGGATATCTGATGCACGCTGCCGGACACTTCAGATTAAATCACTGCAGTGATGTCGTACCTGCTCATATGTCCTGTTATGCGTGCCAATATCATTTACCCTATGGACAAGGTCTTGCCACAGTGCGGCCCTCTCCTGCTGATTCTGACTGGTGCGGGAAAACATGATGTCATATTCCTGCACCAGGCTCTGGTGGATCTCCTCATGTTCCGCCACAGAGTAGGTGGGGTTACACTGTCGCGCCATCTCCCTGGAAGAGAACACAAACAGGATATCAGCAGACCATGTCAACAATATATGGCACACATACTATACATGATACTCATGTGTAGTGATATACTACTACTCCCATATGTTGCGTGTGTGTGTGTTGTGGTGGATACACAGGTACATGGCCAGATATCAGTGCTCAGCCAACACCTGTGCAGCAATACCTGCCACATTCCACACAACATAGTAGCATGCCCCATCGGTCAGCACACACTAACAGGTGCAATGCACAACCTCACTCTGGGGGTTCATCCCAAGGTACTGTATGTGGGACACCATCCACTACTGTGATGTGGACAGAAGTTACTCGGCCTGGATATACATATCCCACCACCACCACCAGCACAGTAGACTACTTTGATATGTATGTGATTAGACAGTTATTCACTTGCTGGGACTGAGATGGTATCCATGCAGCACACTGGGCCAGTGGAAGCCACAAGCCACACTGCTGACCCCTTTGCAAATGCTTACCATGTACATGCCACAGATTGCATGGAACTTGCACACACATTTCTAACCCAGACCCTATGCACAAAGGTTAGGCATCCTGTCCGGTGGACCCCAGACAGAGGCAGATTGTATAACAATAGCAGGAGGCTACTGCAGGACAGAGCACATTCACATTAAGGGAAGGCATCTGTGGTCAGCACTGGTACTACGCTATGGTCCATCATAACAATGGCCACGGCCTACTCTGGGAGGGAAATGGACACAAACACTATGGATGACCACAAGGCCTTCTTCAGTTATGTTACACATATGGACCACATGCCTCAGATATGCTCTGTGTTAATACACACCTACTTAACATTCACCAAACACACGGATATTGGCAACAATCTTGCAGACATGTTCGTGCACGATCCCCTCCTTCTCCGCCACCAGTTGAAATATTTATCACAGCTGGATGTAACCTCCCTATCATCTCACATGTCCAGGTGAGGGCCACCCTCAGCAGAGAAGAACACACAGCATCACTGTGACCTCATGGTATCCCTGGATGTGTGCTACCGGCACTCCGAGAGGACATACAACCGCATATAACACTGATAGTTTATCTTGGCCGTACTACAGGATATGTACCTGGACAGTGGCATACAGCAACAGTGGTCCCACACCACTAAGGGGGCACCTCGACTGACCCTGGGAATTACCACATCATATGCATAATGGGCCTGGTCTGCTAAGCTATGGAATTATGCAGTATGGGATGCATATGCAGTGACATCGGGTGCCTGCAGACACTTGTTCCCAGCCAGTGTGCCTTTGGGATGGACTGATCCTGACTTTTGAACCTGGCTGACCTTTCAAAGCAGTCACTACAGCCATTGCTGGGCCAACGCACAGACAACTGCTGCCAGGATCATGGCCTAAGTCTGATTGACATGTAATGTATGGTCATCCCCTTTTGGTGGAACTACGTACACACAACATATCACATGGACATACCTATGGATACAGACCTATGACACATTTGGAGGGTTCACAGTATGCACACTATTAACCTACTACTTTGCATTACCTGTGTTTGTCGCAGCTGGTTGCGTTACCACAGCTTCTGCTTGCTGCTGCTACTGTCAGTGCTGACAGCTTTGGGTGACAGAGTCACAGTGTCTAATTTTATTTATTTATTTATTTTTGCTCTCTCTCTCTCTCTCTCTCTCTCTCTCTCTCTCACTTCCCGGTCTCTCTCTGTCTGCTTACAGACAATGCAATGAATGTATTGCATGTGGGGAGTGTTAGCACTGGATGCTTTTGTAGGTATCTGCATAGGTCCATGTGATGGCCTCTGCACCAATTGTAAGCCAGCATTTGCTAATTGCATACAGCCAGTTGTGTACTGATTGCAGTTCTCACTGTGATTTCAGGTCAGTGCTATAAAAGGGTATGTGGGATAGGCATTGACCTTTCAGATTGTGAGGGCGGGGACCATGCTGGTATGCTGTGGACAGTGTTCTGTGAGTGTAAAGGTTAGTATCTCTCTCATGATTCAGGCTGTGTTGTATATTCACATTTCTCCATTCCTCTCTCATGTTCCCTGTAGCAAGTGTGTATGCACATTGACTCCTACAACTATATATAGATATATATTTATATATATATATGTACATATACATACATTTATATATGTACTTTAACTGACCTTATTATCTACAAGCTGCCAACTAGCATGGCTGTTTCTGTTCACACACTACTATTATGGAAATCCAGTAGTTTTGACAGTAATTTTAAATGACATGCTTTGTGTACTACACATCCTATATTCCCTTTACATTCATCCCTACTATTACATGTTATATTTATTTTAGCACAATGTTTTTGTATAAGAGACATGGCTTAGTGGTAGGTCATACAGACTAGTGTTTCCAAGGTCCTTGGTTCGGGACTGACAGTGGGATTTTATTTTGCTTTTGAACTGAGTACAGGACCTGTCAATCAAAGTGACTAAGGCACTTTTAAGCAGTTGCAACCGGGTTAGCGCTGGTTTGCGTGGAGCTCACGCATGCGCACTGGCGGTTAGCTCCGCACACACAAGCGCACACCCGCTTATAACCGCTTAACGGTGCTTACTCTGGCGCACACCCGCGCTATTTTCTTTGAAAGAAAAGAAAATGGGGAGACAGGAAAGTGGTGAAAAAGGGGTCACAAAGAGGGTAAGACAGTATGGAAACAAGCTTGGGATGTGCAGGAGGGATGTAGGTAAGGCCCATAGCTGCCCATTTCTTCATCAGCAATAGCTGTGCATATGTATGTAATTTGGTGTGACATTTGAAACCTTCCACCCTGAGAGAGGTGTCAGGACAACAATAATACTTATACAGCCAATTGTAATTGATAGGTTCCATGTCCAGTAGACATGTGTGCGGAATGTGCAACTATGTATGGGGCGTAATTTTTTTGTGGGTACAGAGTGCCCTTTTTTTTTTTTTTCAGGTGAGAGTGGTATGTCAGGTGAAGGAAGTCGGTACAGCTGGGGAGGTAGGTTGGGTAGGTAAACAGACAAGACAAACAAGACGCATACAGGGGCGGTGTATGACACGTGTGGGGGGGTTACACAATTGACGGGGATGGAGGTTTGGATATCCAGAGCCCATGAGCCCACAGATGGCAACAGTGGAACTGATATCCCCACCCATAGGCAGTTGCCACTGTTCCTTCACTGCCCAGGAGGGGGCTGTGCTGGGGGCTGTGTAGGCCGGGCAACAGGCATGCCTGTTAGTTGCGCCACCTGTGCCTCGAGCTGGCGTAGGGGCTCGAGAACAGAGTCCCGAATCTCCCTACGCACCACAGTCCGGACGCTACGGAGGGTGAGTGGTGGTTCTCCTCCGGCCACACTTGCAGGGGGGGGGTGAGCCCCATCCCCTGCAGCGCTTCCACCCGCAGGTGGCACAGGGCCACCGGAGGAGGGTCCGGACTCGGCACTAGTGCCAGGTGCACTCGCCAGCTGAGGTGGGAGAGGTGGGTCCGCTGGAACCCGCCTTCCCTGTTGTCCTATGTTTTGCATTATGTCATGACAGTTTGGGTTAGTGACATATAATACCATTCACAATTAGTTGTAACAGCATGCATTAGTATTTCCATTAACCAAACACCCAGATATTCACACCATTGAACAGCGTGCATAACACATGCATAATTTGAACAGAAATACACAGTCCAACAACATGCAGGGTTAATTGATGGCAACAGGCCATCAGGTGTGCATGTATGAACAGGGCAGATGCATCAACGGACATGCAAATATATATGACCCAACAGGACAAACGTCCAGGGGCGTTAATTGTGATTGCACATACCATTTTCACGTGGAATGGGTTATATGTGGTTATAGGGTGGGGTAAAGAAAGTAATATTAACACCTTTGAATAACAATACATATGCTGTACATTTCTAATAGCTACAGTTATATACACACTACTGTTCTAACTACAGTTTCCTATATGATAACTATTTCAACTTGGTGATAGGACTGTTACTGCAACATCAATATACATTTTATTGTTCTTCATACACATTCATATCTAGCTTTGTTCAGCTACATCATCCTGCTACATTTGCTTTATATAGCTGTAGACAAGTGTGGATGTTTGGTATATCAGACAATCATCCTATCTGCATATCGCAGACTGAGAGCAACATATCCAGATTTTGGGATACACATTCCAGATGCAGCAACACTTTGAACAGATTTTGCTGTTTGGTTTTGAATCTCACATGCATTTCATTCTGTCTTGCCTGCAGTATACTTTATTCAGGGGTTATTACTACTGTATTGCTAGATTCATGACACTTTCTCACACTCTCTCACTTGCTTTCATTTTACTATTCAGGATGGTACTTACTTCTAGGCTTTATTGACATGTTTTACCTGTAGTTATTACAATCCTATCCAGCAGTCTCACTTCTGTCATGTTTCAGTATTTCCACAGGGATATATTTCACACATGTGATTTCATCATCTTCTGCAGCTATACTTTTCAGCCTGCTGCAGGTTGTGTACTATTTTCTTACAGGTAGGGCATTTTTATTTCAGAATATATGTCAGACAGTTTCATTTTTTGGTTTAACTTACAGGCTGAAACACACTTTTGTAATCAAGCAATACTTGCAGACACTATCACACTGTTACTTGCAGATTTTATTCCTTACTGACTACACTGCACTCTTTTGCTGACTGTCATACTTTTATATTTCTTTACAGTTACTGGTAGTGGATTACTGACCTGTCTGGTGGCGCAACTGCACCAGCCTATCACCATAGGCTCTGCGGTTCGCAGAACGGACACCTGCAGCTGTAATATAAATTAAGTAATATTGGAATATACATCTCCATAATATCAGCTAGTTTCATTTCTTACATACGTAATTAAATGTTACTTACTCAGTAGTGGGGCGTTGGGTGTTTGCCGGGCCTCCTGGATCCAAAGGTTCAGTTGGTCCCTGCTTGCGTCTCTTCAGGTCCGCATGGTGGTGATGGACCTGCTCACCAGTCCTTGGAATCCCTGTGGCACTGGTGAGATCATGAGCCAACCGGTCCCACGCCTCGGCCCTGTATGCTCCCCAGAGGACCTGGCCCTGCATGAGTTGAGTCTCATGATTATGGACTAGGAGCAAGACCATGTACCTGGACTCCTCAACACCCCACCTCTGTGCTCGAAAGCAACTACCCACTCCTACTCCTGTCATTCTGCCTGCAGGTCAGTTCGATAATCGTTTATGTTGTGTATTCCTGCCTATGGGGCTTATATAGTCTGTTTTTCCCGCACATATCTGTGATTGGCCATTTTGGAATTGTATCAACTTCAGTAAACCTGCATTGTCATGCTCTAGTTTGTATTCATTCCTATATATTAGCTATTATTGCATTTAAAGGTACTGCTGTCATGGCTTAGTGGTTCTGTACCTTGACTATGGTGTGTAGTATCCTGGGTTTGAACATGGCCACTGCTTTTTATTTTTCATGACTGTCTAGACATGCTGAGGGGTATGTCTGTGTAAAGGCAGTTTTGATACGGCTTGCTCAACGTTGCCCGTCGGTTAGCTTGTTTGCGTGGTGCGCAGCTCCCCGCAAACGGGGTACGCTGCTTTAAGCCTCATTTGGCTATCGGCACGCATATTACGCTCAGCTCAGTTAGGGGCACATAGATGTAGCGTGTTAGACCACTGCTCAGCTACGGGCACTCATTTTGCACCAGTTAAACCACTGCTCATCTACGGGCAGATGCACTCACTCTGTTAAACTGTAGCTCAGCTATGAGCACATCTGGCATTTTGTATTCTTTTGTTACCTCACATTTCTTCAGTATAAATGGGCTATTTCATTACATTTTACATAATTTGTGGTGTTATGTGTACATATTTGCCAGGGACTTGTTTCCTGCTTATTTTGCTAAAAAAAAAAAATTGGTGTTGTGGGGGCTCGAACCATGAATGCCTGCTCTTCAGCCAACATCTCTACTGCTACGCTATTGCTTCCTGGCTTATTTTGCATATTTAGTTCTTATATGCTTTCCCACTGACTGCTAACTGTAGCTGCGCTACGGGCACGCCCGCGCAAATGAGCGCACTCACAGTTAAACATTTTTACAATTTTAAAAAATATATAAAATGTGTTTATTTATATGTTTTCTGTTCATAGTCTGTGGGGGCATGTGTTGTGTTCTGTTTATTCACATTTCCGTGGACTCTGTCGTGGGTGTTTACTTTGGGTACTTTTCCTCTTCTGGGGGCGTGTCCGCTTACAGGGCTCGGCCTACGGACACGCCCCCTACTGTCTTACACGGACCGTGTTGGCCTTAAGTGTGATTCAGCATGCTCTCATGAATATGCAGAGCATGCTGACATCACTCCGTTTAACTGCAGCCTCCGTGTATGAGTTATAACTCTTACACGGAGGCTTCGTGAATCCTGCCTTGTGTCATTTTTACAAGGATGTGCTCCAGGCTGCCAATGTGGGTGTCCAGTTGTTCATGGTGATAAATCTAAATGGTAACAAAAGCAAGTGATTTTATATTGATAAACATATTACCTAAAATCATATTACTTTCTTTGCTTTCCTAGTTCATCTTATGATTGGACCCTCTCACATTATCTCTATAATTCATTCATACATTCCTAAGGTAGTCGGCCACCAGATGCACACTGCTATACTGTGTTAGCTCCCATGGTCTTATCAGTACTGTTAATTATATCATTTTGTCATATCCATCAGCAAGTGTTCCAATTACCTTGGGAAAGCACTGTATTCTTACAATGAAAAACTCTCTCTAATTTGCAATATTCATACAGATGTATACCTAATTATTGTTTTCTCAATATTCTCTTAATATTGCTGATCTCTGTCTGCATTTTTCTTTAGCCTGACGTTATTCACTTAAGATTTGGTCACTTGTATTTTTTTTATCTTTTTCTTATATTACATCTTGTTTTGTTTTTGTTGACTAGAGTCAGTTAGAAAAGAATTCTTTTGTAGACACTGAACGACGTCCATCTAATTAGTTTGAGGAGGCAGATGTGAGAAATAGCATTCCTCATTTAACTACAAATATTTAGTGACATCTTTATTTAGCTGTAGTGCTTGTTTGACTTATTGTTCTCTGCCTGACTATTGCTGATCTTTCAAAAAAAAAAAAGTAATGAGCCATGAAATTGCAGAAGTTGAGTTCACTTTATAGTCATCTCTGGTACCTCAGCAATTCACCTTCAAGGATAAGTCACAATCACACTCCAACTTCTTATATATATAGCAATGCCCCATACTGATTGGTTACAAACATTTCAGAAGCACATTTTTTCCCAATATACATATCACAAAGCCACCATCCCCAATTTATAACATTCACATATTAAAACATCATTCAAAAGCTGTCATATTTTCTAACTGACACAATTAAATCTTACAGTTGTATCCCTAAAAATAGTACAACTTAGCTAATTATACACCCAAATATAGCAGCTTTGTTAACAGGTGCAATACAACTCAGCTGGTTAAACATTCAAATTAACCTAGAGGTTAAGACCTCTTGGAGAAAGTGTACCAAAATTGATAATCATCCTACTTTCCAATCTAAGCAACTTGGCAATAAAATCACCACCCCTCACATTATAGGGGTGACCCAACACACAAAAAAATAAAGTTTCACCTGACCCGCCATGAACCACGTGAAAGTGCTGATCTTTGCCTGCATTTGATTTAGATTGAAGTTATTCATTTAAGGTTTGGTCATATCTATTTTTTTTATAATTTTCTTATATTGCATTTTGTTTTGTTTTTGTTGGCTAGGGTCAGTTAGAAACTTGGTGGCTTTTGAGTTGCCTGCTCCTACTATGGATCCTACTATGGATCTGATTTTGGAAACTCCTCCCAGCCCTATCACATCAGCTTATTCTAGTGAGCACTGAGAGATCAACTAGGAGGACTCCCCCCTTAGTCTCTTAAACTTGAATTATCTTCTATTTCTTCCCTTCTTCCCTTCCCACTTACTAAAAACATCACACTTTATTCAGTTTAGTTTACCATATTTGTGTTTCTTCCTACTTTATTTAGCTTTTTGCTGCTTAAAGTGTTCAGTTGCATTTAATCTGCTGTATTTATTACTGCTCATTAGTAGCCTGGTTACATTGTAATTGTTATTCTAAGCATTTTGTTTTTATTTAAGTACTTGGGCTTCAAACTAGTTATCTTACATAAGGAAAGTTTGTGGTCTACACTCTTGTGGCAGGAGAGGTATCTTGCACCCTTCTAAGTTGGGACTTGCTGGTTGAAAGCTTATTGTGTCTGTTATTCTGAAAGTGTCTTAGTTCTCATGTAAGCACTTGGGATCCAAACGAGTTGTTTTACATTAAGAAGGTCTGTGGTCTACACTCTTGTGGGAGGAAAGCTTCTGAGCTTGGAATTGCTGGTGAATGTTTTCTGTGTCTGTTATTCTAAGTGCCTTTGTTCTGATTTAAGCACTTGGGCTCCAAACCAGTTATTTTACATTAGGAAGGTTTGTGGTCTACATTCTTGTGGCAGGAGAGGATAGACTATGCCCTTTTGAGCTGGAAATTGCTGGTTGAATGCTTATTGCATCTGTTATTCTGAAAGTGTCTTACCTCTGGTTTAAGCACTTGGGCTCCAAACCAGTTATTTTACTTTAGGAAGGTTTCTGGTGTACACTCTTGTGGCATTACTGTCTAGACATATTTTGTAAACTACTAGAGCATCTAGTTTGCACATAGTTGAGCATTGCTCATAAAGTTCCTTGTCTTATTGACCTATTGAATATCTAAATTTCCCTCATCCCTCCCTAGTAGATCAGTAGCCATGGATATGCACTTCCTGACTCTGTCTGTGACCACTCTGGTTGAGATAGGTATTCTGAGACATTGTAGCAATTGCCTTATGTACACTGACAACTCATGTATTCTTAATAAAACAGATAAAGTATGTGAGAGGTGTAAATACACTTTAACTCTGGAGGCAAAACTCTCTCATACAACCAAAACTAGTCCTGTAGAGGTTGTCAATAACACTTGCACCATGCCTACTGCACAGGGTAAAAACCATGCACATAAAACTACTTATGCTGAGGCACTTACAGATAACCTTCCTAAAACACTCCAACCTCCTGCACAGTGCAGTCAAAGAAAGAGTCTTCAGCCGTCATGTAAAAACTCTGTTAAAACACCACCTACAGCTACATATAGTAAGACTGTATCTAATGCCTCTACTGCTAAGCCGTTAAGGCAAACCAACACACAGCCAAATTTCCTGGCCATTGGTGATTCTATAGTGAAGCAAAATTATGTCCCTGTCACCAGACTGAGTATGGAAAGAGTCACAGGTAGCTGCTTTTCCAGGAATAGTATCTGTCAAGTCACACAGACATTCAGGTCATTGATTCACAGGCATCAGTATGACTCTGCCATAGTTCATGTGGGTATTAATGTGGGTCTTAAATTACTACCTCTCAACCAGAAAACTTAGAAGCACCAACCAAAACCTCCTTGACATCTATAAAGCTAAAAAAATCAATTGGTGAAACCCTCTACAACTATTTTCCCTCTATCCACTGGAATAAGCTACCATTAACAATCAGATCTATTACACAGTGCTTCTCATTTAATATCATCCTAAAAGTCCACTTTACAAATACCTGGACTTGCTCCTGTGCACAACCACCGTGAACTTAATCACCTGACCCTCTTTGCATACATCCCCTTCTCAGTTTGTACATAATTCTTGCTACAGAACTCAACTCCTAATACTTTTTTCACTCAATTTCTCCACTACTCATATTTACCTCCCTCCCTTCTTTTCCCACTTAGCTTACTCCCCTTTCTCAGATTTTACTTGATTCTAACTACTACTACTCTCCTCTCAAATTTACAAATTAAAAAAAAATCTCTAATTTCCCCTCTTTTATCCATAGCCATACTTTTTCTATCTCCTGCTCTCTCTATCAACTTCCCCTCAGCTTTTGATTACTGTTATACATGCTTTTGCATGTAAGAACTAAGATTTGATATACAGTGCCTCTATACTCTTTTAAACTCAGAGTTAATTGTCATTACTTCCCCTCTATATGGTGAAGTCCTTATGTACTGGAGGTATATGAAAGACTTTAACATTTGGTTTTATTGCCTTTTTTGTAAATAACACCTTTAAACGCTCATGTTACAATTGTGAATCCAAGCATTATAATGCATATTTATATTACCTCATACATACTGTATTGTTTGTAAACATTTTTATAGTGTATGTAATACTTTGTGGAGCTTTTCTCCCCCAGGCCTCTGCTGAAAAAGGGCACAAGCTCAGTCAGACATTCCCGGTTAACAAATGTCAAATAAATAAATAAATAAAGACCTGAGGCATACCTCCCCTGACTAGCTGAAGTGAGACATGATTGAGCTCACTGATTATGTGTCTCAGGCAGGTATGAGCCTAGCAATGAGCAGCATGCTACCCCCTCCTAGGATGATGCCACATTACTAACAGAAAATGATGGATTTTAATAACTGACTTAGCTTCTGCTGTCATTCCAGGGGGCTGCAATATTTGATGGCCTGGGAGGGCATAGTTGACAGACCATGTTGCTTTGCCAGGGATGGTCTGCACATATCCCCTCTAGCCTTTCAGATATTGACAAAGACCTTTTCCACCCACATAGTGCCTCATTTAGGCAATGCCAAACTGATAGACCTACCAACGTAATTGAACCTATGAAGGAATATCTGAAGGTGGTACTGCTCAATGATAGAAGTCTTAACAAGAAACTCCACTCCCTGCAAGTCTTCCTCTCCCTGGAGAGCATAGACATCTGTGTAGTAATAGAGACATAGCTTAAAGTCATGGAGAGTGCTCCAGCAATGAGGTTATAATGCCTTTCACACCTTTAGACCAGCTGCTGTACAGGAGGGAACTAAAGGTGGAGGAGTCTCAGTCTATATTAAAACCAACCTCACATACAGACTAGTTAAAGTGTATGACCCACTGGAACTCATACGTGTACAACTCACAATAAAGAGGGCATCAGACCATATCTTTGCAACCTATAGGTCCCCCTCCATGTACCAGGAAACCCATGCTACCTATCTTAATGTAGTAAAGTCTCTCACCATTCAGCCCAGTATGGTATTCATGGAGGATCTCAACTACCCCTCTATAGACTGGGTCTCCTACGTCACTTCTAATGCACACGTAAAGTGATTACTAAACTTCATTAATCAAGCAAGGCCACCAGGGAAACACTAATAATACAAATAAAGCAGTGATCTAGTGCAAGGTACACAGTAAAAATATTTGATATTTTATGAGGGTGAAACTTTTCGACAAAATAGGGGGGTTGCTGTGAGTGCAGCCTGAGCCCCGATATATGCTAGTCTGGTCCTTTTGGGGTGGGAGAAAAAGGTTGTATTTAACTCTAAATGCTGGCCATCAGTCAAGTTATACCTGAGATTCCTGGACAATATCTTTATTCTCTGGAATGAACCTGAGGAAGACATTGTGTATTTCATCAAGTACTTGAGTAATACTACTTCTTTCCTAAAATTCACGTATAATTATAGTAAATGTGGTATTAACTACTGTATCTTAACACTAGAATTGATATCTGTGAAGGTGCATTTAAGTTGAAGTTATATAGAAAGCCTACTTTCAGCAATCCATACCTGCCCTTTACTAGTGCTTATACTATGAGTCAGAAAAAAGTTTGGTGAAAGGGCAGTATATTCAAGCTGCAAGAATGACTTCACATTTTGATGATTTAGTGAAATAAATTACTTCTGTTTCAGGTTTGTTTAGTGATAGAGGATACTGTACTGATCTGGTGAACTATATTGCACAGAAAGTACTCAGAGGATGGGGTTCAAAATATAAGACACTCCTTCCTGTGTATGGAATTTTCTGGCACTAAGTCCAATTTGAATAATGATGAAAAATTTTTTTGAGAGGGCCATGGTCGATAGATTCAATTTTGCTGCACCAAAAATCAAGGAAATTATTTCCAGAAACTGGAACATGTTAAAATATAATCCTGATATGTGTGTCAAAGACAGGGCATAACTTAAAGAATTTATATGACATGAATGGTTTTCAAAGGAAGAAAGAATCTACAGGTACTAAAAAAAGTAGGAATTGTGGGCAATGCCAATACATCCTGGGAATGGAGAATATAGTTTTAGAAAACACAGTTCACAGTAAAGTAGAGCCTAAAAAGGCAGTTGTACTAGTAAAGGTTCATACGGTTCATAGGTATTTACTAGGCAAATGACCACAAGGGCCTTTTTAAGCCTGGCCATGCTTCCCAAATCTCTGACAAAATTCTGATATTCTTGATAAATGTAAACAGGGGCCTGGGAGATGAACCATGCTTCCCAAATCTCTGACAAAATTCTGATACTCTTGATAAGTGTAAACAGGGGCCTGGGAGATGAACCATTTACAGGTTACCTGTGTCCATTAGAGACATAGGTGCGAAACCAGGGATGAATTTTCTGTTCCCCATCCAGTTGTCCAAGTTGCACTTGAATTTTAGGGAGTAACTCTGCTTCACATGGATGGTTCCATAGACAGGGTAGTCTCTGGGATACATACCTTTCTCTCCAGTAGGTCCTATTTATATCACAGTCTAGATTTAAGTCTTTAGAACAGGTAATTCTGGTGCTATTTGTTTTCTGGATATGCAGGAGGTCCATTAGAGTGGGGTCTGACAATGCCCTATATGCTAGGCATAGATCTCCTCTAAAAAGCCCGTAGGAGACAGAATACAGGGATAGGGCCTTGAGGCAGTCTGCAAAGGACATTTTACTTACACCCTGTATTTTTTTAGTGAAGAACCTCTATGGCAATTCCAATTGTTAGCTATGCCTGGCTAGGTACATGCCAAAGGGGGCATTGTACTCAATGATAGGTCTGATGAATGCCGAATACAGTGGAACAATAACTTCCTTGGACTTAGATGTCATGCCTTTGTTTATAAGTTGCTCAACATAGAATGATTTCTTCACAACTGTAGACACGTGATGAGACCAGTTGGCATAATGGTTAACATCTTCACCTCCCATGCACAAGGTACAAGGTTCAATCCTGAACTTTGACCAATGCCTGTTTGGAGTTTGCAAATTCCCTGTGTGTCTCCATGGAATTTTTCCCACGTCTGAAAAACATGTTGAGTATTTCCATCACAAACTCATCAATGAATGGAACTGTGGACAGCAGCACAGACTCTACACGGTGCCCTATAGGGGGGAAGAGTTGCATGGACCAACCGCTATGGGCATCTACTGTGGTGTACAGTAACCTCAAACTAGGATAACACAGATCACAGACTGCATGCTGTGGCAGGGCTAGCCACTTGATGGTGTTAAATATGGTTCTAGGTGATTCAGCCCTGTTGACTAATGTCGCCAAAATGGGCATGGGTCATTACTGGTGATAAGTGGGTTGAGGATCCGGCCTACTCTGACCTCCACCAGGGACCCTTGCTAATGATGGGATGGGTATATGTGCCCCTATTGGCCAGTGTGTGTGCCCACCATAAAAAAGCCCAGCAGCCCTGGGCCAATAAGCTACTGGCCGGCCAGTGTCTAGTTGCCCAGCCTGGGTTACCTGAGAATAAATGTAAAACCAACCAACCTGCCAATCATGAACTGAGAATTGCTACACTTAATGTAGGTTCACTGACAGAATGCAGTTTGGAAGTGGATGACATGATGATATGGAGGAGGCTGGGCATCCTATTTATCCAAGAGATAAGATGGAAGGGCAGTGCAGCAAAGCCACTTGGCTTGGGATCCAGAGTGTACTACTTAGGAGGTGGACAGTCTAGAAATGGTGTAGGAATTGTGGTGAGAGAGAGGCTTCAGAAGGCAGTGAGGGATATCATCAGAATTAATGACAGACTCATGGCAATCGGACTCCAGTGTAATGATAGGGCAGTATTCATAATCTCAGCTTATACCCCACAGCAGGGTTGTGATAGTGAGGAAAAGAGTGTATTCAGACAGCAGTTGTAGGACCTATTAGATAAAGCAGGACAACATGAATCGGTGTTGATAATGGGTGACTTGAATCCACATATCGGGACAGACAGAACAGGATATGAGGACTGCCTGGGTCTGCATGGATGGGGCAACAAAAATAAAGATGGAGAAGCCATTTTAGACTTCTGTCTGGCAAATGGCTTGATAGTAGCCAACACATGGTTCAGAAAGAGAGACAGTCACAAGATCACATACAAGGGAAGTCAATATGCAATTCAGGCAGACTTCCTCCTAGTAAGGAAAAGGCACTTGGGTAGAATCCATGATTGCAAAGTCATCCCCAGTGAAACAGTCAGCCCACAGCATAAACCACTAGTTGCCACAATCAGTTCCAAGCAGTGGTCAGAGAGGAATCTAAAGTCAACAGAGGCCAGGCTGAAGATCTGGACATGGACTGAAGAGAGGGTACATCAGTTCAATTAAGTATTCAGGGCTCTAGCACCCCAAGAAGAGGAGGAAATAGGTGGAGATGAACAAAAATGACAGTGCCTAAAAACAGCATGTGTTAAGACTACAGAAAAAATATGTGGCCAAGCCAGGTATGGAAATAAGGTACATAAGGAAAGCTGATGGTGGAATGAAGAGGTCCAGGAAGTCATCAAAAGAAAGAAGGACCGCAGGAAGAAGTGGGAGATAGAAAATACTGACCAGGCTAGGAAGAACTACTGGTTGGCTAACAAAGAAGCTAAGAAAGAAGTTTCAATAGCAAATAATAGGGCATTGGAGGCACTCTGCCAACTTCTGGAAAGTGACTCAGTAAATGGCACAAATAAATTATATCAGGTTACAAGGCAAAGACAGAAAGATAAAGAAGATAGTCAGACACCCTTCATAAGGGATGCCAGCAACAACCTGCTCACCAGTCCACAGGGCATCAAAGGCAGATGGAAGCAGTATTTCCAGTAGCTGCTGAATGAAGAAAACCCCACAGAAGCTGTACTGCCCCAGAAACAGCCTAAAATGAGAGATGAAGAGGAGCCCATCCTAGAAGAAATAAGAACAGCACTAAGGAAGATGAAGTCAGGGAAAGAAGCAGGCTCAGATGAGGTTACAGCACATATGATAAAGATGCTGGGGAGAAATGGCAGCTGAGGGTACTAATAACAGTGTGGCTAGAAAGGTGTATCCCTGATGACTGGAGAATAAGCATATGCATGCCAGTGTACAAGAACAAAGGGGACATCCACAACAGTGGGCAGTACAGAGCCATCAAACTCCTATCACATTGCATGAAAGTTTTAGAGAGGGTGATTGATAAACAGATACGCAGAGTAGTAGAAAGTAAGATGGGAAATGAGCAGTTCATATTCAAGCTGCAGCACAATTGACCCAATGTTGCAGTGAGACAGATACTTGAGAATAAGCTAGAGATGAGGAGAGAGTCTAAGTGGGCATTCCTAGACTTTGAGAAAGCATATGATAATGTCCCAAGAAAGCTGATCTGGGCAGTACTGCAGTGGTTTGAAGTCCCAGAAATATTGATAGAATTAGTCCAGGCTATGTACAAGGACCTGATGACTCATGTGCGAACAGTGTTCAGCCTCACAGAGAGGTTCCCAGTGGGAGTGGGTGTACCCCAGGGTTCAGCTCTGAGTCCACTGCTGTTCATGCTTGTAATGGACTACATTAGCAAAGAGATCGGAGAGGACAGCTCAACAAAGTTGCTGTATGCAGACAATGTGGCATTACAGGCTGACTCTGAGCTATAACTTCAGCAAAAAATAGGAGAATGGAATGCAAAACTGAAGGCACATGGGGTGACATTAGGCACAGATAAGACAGTGGTAATGGCAGAAAATTGGGGAAATCAGAAGCAGCTAAGGCTAGAGATAGAAGGGAAGATAGTGGAACAGTTAAACAGCTTCAAGTATCTGAGAGGGGTCGTGGAGGAGAAGGGAAGTCTGAATGAAGAGGTCAAAGCTAGAATCGGGGGGGGGGTGCAGCCAACTGGCACAGAGTGTCAGATATAGTCTATGATAGAAGAATGCCAAAGAAACTGAAAAGTAAGGTGTACAAGACAGTGGTGCAACCAGTACTACTGTATGGTACAGAAACCTGGGAAGTAAAGGCAGAACAGTTGAAGAAGCTAGAGGTGGTGGAAATGGAAGGCCCTGAGAAGGGTGATAGGATGCACACTGTGGGGCAGACCAAGAAATGAGGACATAAGAGCAGAAGCCAAAGTAGCTCCAATTGCAGAAAAGATTAAAGAGAACAAATTACTGTGATTTGGACACATGTGCAGGAAAGCAGAAGACAATCTGGTGAGAAGATTTTGGACATACAGGAAGAAGGTAAGAGGAAGTGAGGACATCCAGCAAAAAGGTGGATGGATTGTGTGAAAGAAGATCTGCGACAGTCAGACATGAGTGTTGAAGAAGGCAGGAGTGTGGCACTGAATCGAGTGAGTTGGTGACAGTTAACATGATACCCCGGCCTCGTGTACAAAAAATGGGTAAAAGGGGATTGATGATGATGAGGATGATGTAGACATGTGATGGGCAAAGGTTAGGTTACTATCTATGTGTGGCCCTAAGTCCCTGACTACTGGGTCAACCCTAAGAGGTGCATTGTCAATATGATAGTTACCAGGGATGAATGACTTCCCAAAAGATACTATTATGCATTTCTTGGCATTTGGTTTTAGTCCATGACTCTGGCACCAGTTGTTTATCTGTCTCAGCCCCTACTGGAGAACATTTGTGTCAGTGTGGAATTCAATGACAGCTCCTAATTTGCAATCATCTGAAAATTTAGTCAGCCAGAGACCACTGACATTGACCTTGACTTCTGAAAAATATATGCCAAAAAAGAGTGGTCCAAGGACTGATCCCTGAGGGACGCCACTTGTGAATGGCCTCTTTGTAGAGGTGGACTCCCCCTTTATAACTTCCTGGGTCCTGTCTCTGATCAAGTTGTCTATCCACTGGGTGAAATGCGAGTTTGTCCCCAACCTCTTGGGTTTGTCAACAATGCCTGAGTGGGGAATTGTATCAAATGCCTTGGCCAGGTCAAGGTAGGCAGTGTGAACCATTTTGCCCTCATCCATTACTTTGGTTACCTTCTCAAAAAAGTCCACCAGTTTGAGTAGTCATGACCTGCCCTTGATGAAACCAAATTGGGTTGGGTCCAGTGTGTGGAGGTTTACTATATCTCTCTCTTGATCATTTCCATGTATAATTTATTTAGCTATTTGTAAAAAAATGTTCCTGTTTTTACACTGGAAAGACAGAAAGGACTTTTAAAAAACATATATATGAGTATACCCATAGTATTAAGACCAGGAATGTGACTACTTCTCTTTGCAAGAATTCCTTGCTTAAATTTTCCCACAACAAATTTTTATTCACCATTTTGGAACAAGTAGACAGCGATCCCATGTGATTGGGAGAATTTAATGCAGTATAAAGAAGTGTTGTGGCAATTTCGATTAAATGCCTTCACCTACCCTGACTTAAATGACCCTGTCCTAAAATGCAGAACAACAAAATTATAAAAATTATAAAAACCACAACATTTTAGCCCATGTTTTTAAATCATCTTTTGTATATTTGCCAACCTTATTTATTTTATTTTACCCAATTATTTTTTAACAACACTTTTCTGATTATTAAGTGATACCACTATTTTAAACTCATTTTAAAGTTATTTAACTGGCATATTTAATTATTTTAAGAACTTTCTTACATTTTATACTAATTTATGAATATTTTGTATTTAAATATTACAAATATTTAAGTGTTTTTAGTTATTTATTAAATATATTCACCCATTTAGTTCATCATGGCAAAAGTAGTCTTATTTATGAAGCACACAAATACATGGAAGAAAATTCTTGCTCTTTAATACTTTAACTAAATTTAATCAATTTTATTGTTTGTTTAATTAATATTAACCAACTAAGGGTATATAAGTTCAGTGTTGTGTGCATGATCTTATTATGATGAAGTCCTCACAACAGCAGGATGGAAGTGCTTAATCTGTTTAATAAATACTTGGATTTCATTTGTCCGACTCCCTCCTTGTGCTTTTTACTGTGCACATTGCACTGGATCACTGGTTTATTTGTATTAAACTTCATTAATGCCAGCATTGTGGAACAGTTGGTCCATTCTTCTACATGGGATACAAACATCCTTGACCTTATACTCATGAACATGGGGGAGCCAATTTTCCTCATCCAATGTAATATTTTCACTTGCCAGAACTGACCATAAGGCAGTATTAATTGAAATAAAATTTAAATCCGGAGATCCAATAAAATCAAAAACCTTTAGGAACTATTCCAAGGATAATCTCTCTCTGCTAATCAATACCTTGGCTAAATGCCAAGTACCCCCAAACCCAGTAAACACTATATATGCTGAGCTGTATACAAAATCTCTGTATGGCCATATTAATATCTGTATAGAGCAAGCCTTGCCTACTCATTTTAAGAATAAGACAAACTCAAAAGGCAGGCCACCCTGGTGGAATCACAATATCAATTGGTTATGCAACAAAAGAAAACAATTCTTGGCCAAGCATAGGAGAAACAAAGCCATACAAGCCATACATATTAAAAGTCCCAGACTAATCTAAAGAGGTAGCTAAGATTTTATTTTTTATTTATTTTTTTTTTATTTAACATTTGTTGACCGGGAAAGCCCGACTAGGTTCCACAGAGCCTGTTTTCAGCGGAGGCCCAGGGAGAAATGCTCCAGATGCATGTCTTTGAAAGATGATTAATTAATACCTCAAAGGCTAAACTGGAAGAAAAAAATAGCTTCAAAGGCAAAGGGCAACCACAAAGCTTTCTACAACTATGTCTGGAACCTCAGGGAAATGCACAACAATGCACAGATCTTATTATAAATGGCATCATCTACACTGAACCAGAGGACATTGCCAACCTTTCAGCTGACAAGTTCAGCTCAAATTTCTTCCCCCCACTCCCCCTAGTAGTCCAAAGGAAATACCGCATACCACAATCCACCCAACCATTACTAGGGAACAGATCGTCAATACACTTTCTAAGGCCAAAACACTACATCAATGAGCCCTGATAACATCCCAGGATATTTAATAAATAGCACGAAATGCAACCTGTCTGGTCCACTTGAATCACTTTCAACCGCGTCTTCAGTCAGGTTTGTGCCCAAGGAATGGAAGATGGCTACAATCATTCCCCTGCAGAAAGGAGATCCAATCACTGATCTGGGTAACTACAGGCCCATAAGTCTTACTAGCCTCATATGTAAGGCCATGGAAATAATCATTGTCAACATAATAAATTAAGACATAAGGTAGCCTGCAAACATTGGACCCATCACAGTTCAGCTTTGTTAAGGGAAGGTCATGCCTTTTAAATCTGATGGACTTTTTGAGAGGGTCACCAAAGCACTGGATGAAGGTAAGACCATGCACACAGCTTACCTTGACCTGGCCAAGGCTTTTGATACAATAACTTACCCAGGTATTATAGACAAGCTAACTAAATTAACCCTTTTATCACCCACTGGATACCCAACTGGCTCACTGATAGGACCCAGGAAGTCAAAATAGGTGAGGGCATGGCTTTGACACCTACACTAAGTAGCCAGTCACTAGAAGAGTTCCCCAGGATTCCGTACTGGGACAGCTCCTTTTTGGCATCTATTTCTCTGAAATGGAACAAATGCTGAAGATTTATGACTGACTAAATTTGCAGATGATTGCAAGATGGGGGTTATCATCAACTCCCATGCAGACACTAGCATTCTTCAAGGAGGTTTATCTCTGACTAACAGATGGTGTCAAAGTTATGGCCTTAAACTCAATGTTAAGAAATGCATAATTGTACCATTTGGGAAGACAGCCATCCCAGCTAATTGCCATGTTGATATTATGTCCCTAAGAGTTAACCTAGTGGTCAGGGATCTGGGTAGGCTTGTAGACAGTAGCCTTACCTTTGACCAGCATGTGGCCACAGTGATGAGGAAATCCTTTTATGTTGTACAACTTATAAGTAAGGGCATGGCATCTATGTCCAAAGAGGTTATTATCCCACTGTACTCTGCCCTTATCAGACCAATTGTAGAGTACAGTGCTCCATTTGGCATGTACCTGCCCAGGCATAAGCAGCAACTAGAGCAACATCAGAGGTTCCTTACAAAAAGAATACAAGGTGTAACAAACCTGTCTTATGCAGTGCACCTTAAAGCCCTTTCCCTCTACTTAGTCTCTTATAGATTGCTAAGGGGTGATGTATGTCTGGATTACAAGGTATCTGCAAACCCTACACTTATTAATCTCCTACATATTGGTAAATCAAAGAGTACCAGTAATACAAGGTCTACGGATCTGAATTTTGTCTGTGACTTAAGCAGAACATGCTGGACAGAGAAATATGTGTTGGAATAGGCTTCACATCTGTCGCTTGTCTAGTCAGGATGTAATAGACGAGTCTTTGTGATTCTGTTCAAGCAGCTTTATTATGTACGATTGAAGCTTATTAACTTTAACTTAGGTAACTTATATACAGACTAGCTACATTCATTCTTATATGCTCAATCTCTGGCTGCACTTTCAAAATGGCACTGAGTATAGCACGTGTTTGATATTTATATACACACATTCAGTCCATGATATGCTTCTTAAAGATCCAGCACACATATTCTGTTCTACACCATCCATGTGAAGCTGAGTTTGTCTGTTACCCAGTTTAAACACAATCTAGACCAGTGAATGGGGAATACAAAATTTACTCTGGGTCTGGCACCTATGTCTTTTATTGACAGAGGTAGATTATAAATGCTACGGTCTAAATGTCCTCTTCAGAAACAGGATGTCATTAATCTTTTGGGAAAACTTGGCAAGGCTTAGAACCCCCCCCCCCCCCAAGTCTTTAGCCTAGTAACAGTTTATGATTCAATAAGGAACACATTTATTGAATTACCTGGTAAGTCTTTGAAAACATAAATGTTACTTTTGTTCATCTCTATTCTGTTGGTCTTGGCCATGTTATGTAATGAACTCTTTATTTAAATATTTAGATGTTCAAGTCAAGAATGGTCATGGTAATACTACTATCTTGCTTTTTAACCACAAAGCTATCAGATAACAGGAGGAAAAAGGTATAACGATTGCTGATACTAATGCACAGTTTACATAACAAAATCCCCCTTCTCAATGGATCATCGCTTTACTATAACTAGGCCTACCTGCTGTTACAAAAGCACTGTTTGTGTATCATAGAGTACGAAATTCCTTACATAAACTATAATTCACATTTGATGGACTTTGTAAATGGTTTGGAAGTTTTGCTATAATTTTCTGTGTTACACTGATATATAATTTGGCATCATTACAATTACATATAACTGCAAAAACTTAGTTTTGTTATCTGTATGAATTAATGATGCCAAAACACTATTTTATGTATATATCAAGCTAAATTATCATAAAAAGAACACTGATGATACCTTCTCTTGGGTGAATATATTCACCAAAGGAAAGTCAGTACCAACAGGTGATTCCATTACTGACTGATAACTGGTGTTTAAGGATTGTACTTATCTTACTATATATCTGTGTGACCTGGAAAAGCTAATGAGCACCCCCACCAGAACTGATAAAGTCTCCAAAAACAGAAAGCCTACTGAACTGGGTCTTTGCCTTCTTATCAGAAAGTATTCTACTTGGGGGTGCAGTGTCTGACACTTTCAGCAACCACAAACATCTTCTCTACGTGGAAATACTCTAAAATTATGGAAAACACTTTTCTTTTTCTAGAAAAGTAAAGTTTGTCATAACTTGTACACTGCTGTGTGGCTGTTTAACAAGATTTTCCTCTCACTCCTAGGTTCAGTAGCTCTAGTTTTTAGGATATCTTACAGGTTCACTATATTGTTTTTCCTGTTAAACAGATTGGCGTCTGTTCAGAGTGCACATATAAATAGTCCTTACTCATGGATAAATCTTCATATAAATATGTTAATACTTTAGCCAGAAGTAAGGTACTGCATCTGGGCCTAGGATTTTCCAGTTAGGAGCTTTTCTTAATTTTGTTTCAGTTTCTCTGACCGTTACTTCATCCCTTACATGTCCAATGGAGGTGTAAATTTTATGGGTTAGAAGAAATACAAAAGTAACACAGAATGTGAAGGGCTGACATCCTGTTACCTTCAGGAGAAGACAAAGCACATGACGGTATCCACGCCATGTACCATTTAGCACACAGCAAAGGATTTGAAGGATTTTATGACTGTATATTCTGAAGTAGAAATCAAACTTGTAATGTAACTCCAGGTAGAGATAAGACTGTTTGATGAGCACGGAAGAAAACAGTACTTTAAAATGATGTTCTACATGACTCATGTGATAGTGTTTAAGTAACGATAATGTCATTTTTGTTTCATCAGGGCATTGAACATAAGCACTATATTTTGACTGCTGAATTAGAGCAGAAGGAAAAGAAGCACCCAAAGCATCATGAATGCAAGGTATAGTATCTGGTGGGAATGATCTGATAAATACTAATATAGAAATATATACCGAAAACTGCACATTGCAGTGTAGTACGTGGTAGGTACAATGTCATAAATACTGATATAGGAATATATAAGTAAAACTGCACACTACAGCATATTATTTTGTGGGAACGATCTGATAACTACTATATAGGAATATATAAGTAAAACTGCAGACAGCAGTGTAGCACTTGGTGGGAATGATCTGATAAATACTAACATAGAAATATATACCTAAAACTGCACATTGCAGTGTAGTGTCTTGTGGGCACAATCTGATAACTACTATATAGGAATATATAAGTAAAACTGCAGACAGCAGAGTGGTATCTGGTGGGAATGATCTGATAAATACTAATACAGGAATATATAGGTAAGACTGCACACTGCAGTGTACTTAATACAAATGAAAACAGTGTTTCTGAACTGCACAGCAAGTAGCCATAAAGCAGAATACAAACTCATGATTTGATAATCTAAAGATATATGCAAACATTTCACCTTTGTCAACAATCATTTATGCAACTTTCAAACTCACCCCATGAGTGATGAGAAGTAATTAATTCTTATGACATTTCTAGCTCTGCCATAGCATAGATGGCTGGAAAAATGTTACACTTTCAATAAAGCACTCTGTCTTGAAGGTCAGAGATGGAAGCTATTAACCCATAACATCGTGAAATGAAGGCATCTGTTTATTACCAAGTTTGTTTGTTTTTTGTGCTCTTTCACAAAAGAATATAGGAACATTCAGAAAAGGGACCTGGAGAGCCCAGTGAATAATAAGAATACACCTGCTGAACAGGAGAAAGGCTGAAGGTGGAAACCAATCTACTGACAACATTTATCCATCATACTACATAGCTGCACAGCGTGCGATAATGGTGTGACAACAGTCATTCTGAACACTCCTAGCAAATACTGTGTTTTCTTACCTTATGTAATGCAGTTGTGGGAAAGACATGTTGCTGCCAAATTACTTGGCAAAGCAGATTCAGCAATTTGAAGTCATTTTAGCAATGGAAGTTGTAGCAGTAAATCTGAATAAGTGATTCCTTGTTTCTGCTTAATACAGATACTGCCCATGCACTCAGATTTGTAAGGTGGGAGGGCTACAGTTTGACAATTTATAGTTTTGCCTACACTGACATGCATGACAGAATCAATCAGGATCATTGTTTAAAGTGTGGAAAGTTCCACTGTGCAATTATTGATATAGACAGATCAAGTTTTTATGTTAGCAACTTGGACATATGAATTCCAGCTAATTTCAAATACCAGCAACATAAAGACGGGTAATGCATTTCACTTTGCTTAACTGCAATCTCTCATTTGTATTCATAGATGCCAAAGAATGAATACAAATGAGAGATTGCAGTTAAGGAAAGTGAAATGCATTACTCATCTTTATGTTGTTGGTATGTGAAATGAGCTGGAGTTCATATGTCCAAGTTGCTAACATAAAAACTCTGTCTATATCAATAATTGCACAGTGGATCTTTCCACGCTTTAAACAATGATTACTGCCCCATATTCTTAGTAATCCTGATTGATTCTGTCATCCATGTCAGTGTAGGCAAAACCATAAATTGTCAAACTGTAGCCCCCCCCCCCACACACACACACACATTTTGCTGACACACTTATGGTAACTGACACGGACATATAATATGGTCTTAATATTGTCTAGCTCCATTCTTCCTCAGATAATACCCCCAGAAACAGCCAGATACACCCCTATAAATTTGCATAAGTAAGTCAGAATGTAAGTATAATTTAACTGCTCAGCATAAGATGGATTCCAGTGCAGTTCTCACTACAGCTGAGGGCTCCATAACAAAACATTAATTTGCCCTTTGGATGCCCTTAAAGGAAACTACATATCTATACTGTCCACCTCCTCCCTATTCACCTTCTTCTCTTGCCTTTTGTCCTTATTGCTCGCCTTTTCCTCAATCTGTTACTTATATGGTGTAGCAGGCATGTCTTCTCTACCTTTCTACCCACTAGGCATGTCTTCTCTACCTTCCTACCCCTCTCTGCAATCCTTTCCCATCCCTTTCTCCCCTTCCCATGCATCTGTCCAAACTCACTCATCAACCATTGCTACTGTGTTCCATCAACTTCCTTTTAAGTCATTGGACTATTTTGCTGCACATCTGTAACATCTTCCATAGGAAAAGGTACCTGACAGTCAGCAGCAATGCAACATTTAATCTAAGCAGAAAGCAACAGTATTCCAGCCTTTCACTGTACATTATTAACACATTTGTTTGTGCATGTCAGTGTGCATACTAACCCCACACTATTCTATAGTGTTCTCACCTTGGAACATTTCCATCACATAATGCATGCCCCTTGCCTTCCTATGTTTGCAACTGCTATATCTTCAACAATTATCATTTAGCAGTACTCCAGTCATTCTGTTTACTGTGAGTTAAGATCCAGGTGTTCACTAACCTTAGATGATCATCCCATATTGCTCTAGATTTATCCATAGCCTGGAAATACTTTATTCTGTCTCTAACACTCCTTTCATCCAATCCCAATACTATGTCCTTCTGGAGCATGCCCATTCTTCCTTCCCATTGCCTTTTTCCCAGGATCATGCACAACCTCCTCACTCTATCATTTGGTGTTATCACAAAATGATCCAGCTTCACCCTATTCTGAATTCCAATGCACACCACACATTCCCTCATTTTTTGCCATCAACAAAGCTTTCTTTTCTTGAAAACTTAACCATTCTTTTGTGGTAATGGCTGACTTAAATGAAATTCCTTGAAAAATATGAACCCCTCTTTCCACAAATTGTTCCATGAACATTATCAGTCCAGTCTTACCTGCCCTTTGTATTCTTTGTGGCATACAGTATTTATCTGCTTCCCCATGTTTCTACATCTATTACTTTCTCTTTTGTTCCTATTAAGAAGTTTGTATTGAATAATCTCTCTGCCATCCACTATATTGTATCTCTTGCTGTCTGGCATACCCCACCCTTCTTCTTACGTAATCTATGTCAGCCATTTTCTGCCTGCCCCCCCCCCCCCACTTAACTTTTCTCATGTGCCTTTCAGAAGTCCTCTGAATCTGTTGTATTATTTATTACTTCAGATCTATCCCAGAGTGCCTGCCTTGTCAAGTATATCAACAATGGGAACACTATCATACACACTTCACCTATCCTCCCTACCCCAGACCCTACTGTTTTATTACTCCATTTATCCTGCACCTCCTAACACATTCCAATACTTTATCCCAGTTCCCTTTAATCATCTGTTTGCACATTGGAGTACACTCTCATCCTCAAGTATTTCATCCTTTCATTGTGTAGTCATTGGTCTAAATCTTCTTCTGTTCCTCCTTCTTCCCATGTAAGTGCCAAGTTTTAGTGAGAAGTTCTAGGTCCCCTTCTTTCTGCAAATTAATCTAGCATCTTGAGCAATACTCTCCTATGTTTATGACAATGTGCAATCATCTGCAAACAAACTGGCATCTGATAAAATATTTTACCTGGATTTTGCCTTCAGCATTGTATTGATCCTATGGAGGAAGACTTCTATTGTTAACAGAAAGAAAACGGTGAAAGGGGACAACCCAGAAGGGTAACCCTATCAACTTTACCATGTTCCACAGCCCACATTCACTAATATTCATTCAGATGGATTAACATATAAAGAACTTGCTGCTTATAAAAAAAATCACCTATATACAAATGAATCACCTGCCTCCTCCAGTACTCATAAACAGAAAGATACAAATGCCCATATTTAAATCCTTTTTGATGTCCAGCAGCACAGTGAAGTCTAGTTTGGACTCCAATGGTCTTCTGTCTTCCCTTCTCAGATTTGATCTAGGTGAATTAATACCAGGGAAGAAATACTCTCATCTGGATGCCACCACTCTGAAGGATGTTGTTGCATCAATCTTTATTTGGGAAACAGGCCTACAATTTGTGAGGTTCCCCCTTCCCTCTCCTTAAGCAGCATCACTGACATCACTTTTCCCCACAAGGTCATTCCACCACTTGACCACTTTGTCCCTGAAATACTTTTTTCAAATCTCATACTATCAGTCTTTCACTAAGTTGGAGAAGTTTGCTAGAAACCATCAGAGCTACCTAGACTTTCCTCCTTTAAACGATATTATGACAGAACTAATCTTGTTCCCTAAAACTCTCAAAGTACACCTCATTTAGTCTGACAAATGTTGCTCATTCCACAATCTCTTCTCTAACCTGAACTCCACATTCATCTACAATACTGCTTCTTCATTTAGAGGTTTATATAACTCTTTATAAAATCAAAAAAAGTGTTTTATTCTTTCTTTCTTTGTCTCTAGGTGATAATCATTGTTGATGTGGCACCCTAAACTCGTGGACATGAATAGAAAAAAGTGACTGAAAGCTGATGCTAAGTCTTTCTTTTCCTCTTTCTTTACTCATTCTTATCCTTTAACGTTAACACTATATTATCTTTACTTTGCTCCTTTAGTTATCAAGTTAACACCTGCATGTTCATGTCCCCTTTACCCCAGTAGCCTGCTTCCCTCCTACCTATCTCAGCGTTCAGATGAGTAGTGCTTAACTAAAATATTTCCTCTTTACAAAGCAGTTTTCTTCCCGTTTCTTTCATCTACTCCATCCTCTCCCTCTCTTCTTGTTTCTGTAATATTGCAAACCCTTCCCCAATGTCTCATTCCCTCCTCTTACAGCCTGTTATCACTCACTTACCCACCATGCAGTTCGTCCATGTAACTTTTACTTCATCCCATTCTACACCAGTATTTCCCTCCACCTCTGTGGTTATCAGTACCATCCTGTTATAGCCAGAGCATGTCCTTGGGCCTAGCTGATGCCTAATGCCATTCTATATTTCAGATCTTCAAGGAATATGTTGTAATTTGTCCCAATAATTATGCTGTCCCCACCTGTCTCGTTTTCTCTCAAATGCTAAATATTCCCTTTCCTGTCACCCCAACACAGTAACTGCCACTGATAACTCTCCATTCTTAATGTGGAGTATACAACTTAGTTTCCCACATCCTGGTTTCCCCACACACTGCTGCTGGCATGTTTCAAGTAAGAATATTGTTACTTTTACTGCCTTCTTTTCTATCACAGTCACACTGCTCTTCCTCATACTTACTACTTTTTAGTTTACTTAGTTGTACAAGTTAGTTTATTGCAAACATAACAAAAGGCTCATTTGTCTGCAGTCTACTTAATTCCTTTCCCCTGATCACTGGATTATTAAACTCCTCAGCATTTTGTGATGCAAGACCCAAAGTTAACTCTGCCCCCTGTTCTTCCCTCATGCCCCCACCTCCAAGTCCATCACTACCAACAGGAACCCTATTGCTTTGATATCACTTAGGTTGTGTGTGCTAAAATTCAGAGCTGCCATTAGGGCCGTTGGTACACAGAGCAATCTCCAAGCTCACGCCCCTCTCATCAACCCTCCCAAGGTCCCCCAAATTTGAGAAACAAAAAATGTCCTGAAAAAAATCTTCCAGCTCATGCAAAAAAACCTCCTTGCTAAGATCCTAACACACACACACACACACACACACACACACACACACACACACACACACACACACACACACAGCCAGACAGACATACACATGAGTGAGCACAAGCATGCGAGTGCGCGCGCGCGCGCACACACACACACACACGCACACACACACACACACACACACACACAAACACAAATGCATACACAAACACTCACACATTGTGACTGCTTAGATGATTATAAGCATCCTTGCTAAAGCACAGAGATCAGTCACGCACACCACTGACATACAGGCACTGATCAGCACCTCTTTCATAGTGGTAATCACACACCTCACTGCTTGTCCCCAGGGATGCTGCTCTCTTCTCCCTTCCCCAGATGTGGCTTTGATCCCTTATCTTGGCCTTCTTAGGCTATGATGCTACAGGCTGCCATACTCAGCAGCTTATTCTTTCCACCATCTCCACTGCAGTAGTGTGGAAAATGATACCCCACCTGTCTCCCAAATTCACTGCATTCTTTATGCTAGTCCCCCACCCCATTTTCTCTTTCTTCCCCTTTGTTTTATTCTTCCATCTGCTGTTATCCCATTTTACTCTTTTCCCTCTATGCTATAATACAAGCTATTCATCTTGCTAGCCTCTGCATAGCTGCATCATGTCCTTGTGTAATGTTAATCCATGATCTATGTCCCAGATTGAAAATTTCTCCCTCGGCTTTCTCTAGCATGAAAACTATTCTTCTTCACCCACACGAGAGGAAAATGTACATAATTGTCTTAATCCCTTGTACTTCCCTTTCTTTTTTCATAACACTGTCTCTCTTTACCTTTCCTAGTGTAATACATTATGACCAGTACCCATCCAATGTTTATCCAGCCAGCTTCTCTGACTTTCATGTAGTCTGGACTCTTTCTCTATTTTTTCAGTCCCATCATTCCTGACCACTACTTTTTCTTTCTACCCTATCACCTTGTCGGATCACAAACAAGCTTTCAGTTGGTACCTCAGTGTCTATTTTTCTTCAGTCTATCCACCCCAGTTTTCCCATGCTCTGAACTATCCATATTCAAGACTGTAACTTCACTCCTGTACTCTAGCAAAATGTTTGTGGCACCAAACAACTGCATGAGCCACTTACGGCAAACAAATGTACCCCATCTTGATGCTCTCATATTTCCTATGATAGCCAAAAAAAAAACTAAAATTCTGCATATTTCTTTCCTCTCCATCACTCTCATCCACATATGACTATTATTTATCATTACTAGACAATATACAGATATGGATCTGAGAAATTCTGGTATTCATGTTTACTAAAATCTCATGGAAATCTCTCATATGACCCCATTCCCTTATGGCCACACTAATGGACTTTATCTGAATTGCCTTTAGCTACACAGTACTTCCATGCAAATTTCAAAAATGTGTATCTTCCAATTTCTGTATTTTTCACTTCCCGATGTATTTTATTAGAAAACAAATTCCCTGCTGTTGATGAAGCAGGTCTTATTATTGAGCCTGCACCTCCGTGAAACGTGAGGTTCAGGACTAATGGACATAAAGCCGATCTAGGATAGAATATGAGACCTGAGCCATGAATCAATAAATCCAACTTAAATGAAAATAATCAATCCTTGTCTAATAAATCTTCTTTGCAGAGGAATAAGGTGAATATTCAATGTTTTCATAAAAGCTCTATTTGATGGATGTTCGCTTTCATCAACTAATGACTTTATTAAATCCAGTAACTTATATCTACTTTATAAGCTTATAACCTCACCTATTCAGCCTGTTAAACTGCTTCTTTCTGTCCTTATTGGTAAGGGTCACATTTACTGCACAAGCTCCCATTGCTCGGTGACAAGTTTCCTAGCAACTAAAGAAATGCTATTCTGAAACTACTGTAAATTGCATTGAAGTGAAAAGGGAAATACATTAACACAATCCCTATGCAATTATTTACATGGTAAGTGATGAGATTAAGCATGCATCTTTATTTCCATATTACATGATGCTCCTTATAATTTTAGTACAAACTTTTTATTTATATAATACTAGTCTGCACAGAGAAGGAAACAAATTAACAACCACAGCAAGAAATATACAGTGGGAACTTTGAGCAGTTTACTAATAAGAATGCATCTTTTAGAGAAGCATCTTCTCTAGACCAATGCCTGTTGCATCACTTCAACAGAGCTATCTCCCTCGTTAAATAATAAAAAAGGAAAATAGATCCAAACGTTCACTCATCAGCCAGCCAGGAACATGCTGGTCAGCTTAGTCACTGCCTTTGAGCCCTCCGTCATATGTTTGGCACCAGAAAATTAGAAGCACAAATTGTCTGTATCCGCATTTACAGGATGAGTCCACTTTCACTGGTGGTTGTTCCACATTTAGTGACTTCTGTCATCTTCTCATATGCCACATATTTTGCTGTCCACTGTGTCTCAGCAGGCTCATATAGATATTTGGCACCAGAGGGAGAAAAAAAAAAAAAACTGGTGATGCTTTACTTTGAAAGAACAATGAACAATTTAAACAAGAAAAAAAGTGCTGCCACTCCCATTTTCTCTTACTTTATGTGGCTTGACTTTGGCCTCATTCTCTGACTCTGATGCTTTTGCTATTCATTGCCAACGTGGGAGGTTCTTAGCTTCATCGGCTCTTAGTGTTCAGTTTCTAGTTCTCCACTTACATTGCTGTGCTCATCCTTTGCTCACTGTCGTGATTTTTCCTATCTCATCCTCCTCCCAAATGTCCCACTGTAAATCTCTGTGTATCTTATTCTTAAGAGAAGCATTGTCTCTAGTTCACATGCATTGGGATTTGCTGCAGGACCCAGTTTTGCAGTTGCCAGCTGCATTCTTCTCACTACTTTCTCCATATATACACTCCTGATGTCTTACACAAACCCTTTTGCTATTTCTTTTAGTACGGGGGTTAATGAGATGCTGTTTACCTTCACTACTTAGAACAGAGGTGTAGCTAGTTATTTTTGCATCCAGTGCCATCCTCAAGTCTGCCCCCCCCCCCCACAATTTTAGGTCGAGGTGCAAAAAATTAAGAATAAAAAAAACGGCTCTTTTCTTCTTCACAAAAACCTGCTGTGTCTATGGTAAGCAGCAGCTGTAGTTTATGTCACACATGGGGTACTACAGCACTTCTGACTGTAAATGCAATACCAGCATTTATTTCTAAATGTCCATATGCACTGAAGATTGATAAGGATCTGCCCATCCCAGCTCCAACATTTTGGGCCAGAGTGGCTGCCCCCTTTGCCCCACCTTAGCTAGCCTTCTGCCTTAGTACTGATATTTTTGTTGGATGAAAGACCCATTTTGATTGATTCTTTCCTCCTGGCTCATTTCATTGAACTTCCAAACATACTTTATAGAACGAAACATCTCTGATACGCGATGCACATCTCCACCTGAATATAGTATAATCCTTGAGAGTGTTGCATGTCCAAACATTTCCCCACACCACAACAAAAGGAACTGCAATGGAAACTTATGCTACAAGCTGGAAATGAGATTCTGCAATACTCTATGCTAATGAATTTCATTACCTAGTTCTGGTGTAGCACAATCACTGCTAAAGACTATGGGGACCTCTTGAGTCCACTCAGAGGAGTCCAGTGTCCCAGATTCCCTAAGTAAAAAAGCTGCCATACAGGTGGAGTTGCATAGACATCCTGAAAAGTGCCAGCTGTTTAATGGATGGGAGAATGTATCATTGCAGGTAACATGGCTGTTACACATGCATTTTATATGTCCTCAGACTAAAAAGGTCATGCAGGGGGCACAATCTCACCAAAAATAACATCTGCTTTTAACCATTTTACACATTTAGGTTGTCCCTCCTGAAATGCAGGGATGACTCACATAGAGCCTGGCAGTGCATGTAAGTAGTCCTTCACCGTCCTTCCTGTATGTGCAGCATCCTGCTGCAGGCTGTTAGACTTTCCATCATTTATTACTTGCAGTACCAAGTCACTCTTACAGCTGGGGCTGTTGTTTCACCAAAACCACCAATAGAATTTTGTATGCTTGCTCCATTCTTTCAGGGCTTTGTACTGGTATGCATCACAGACATAAGACTCCTGGCATTGCATGCCCAAGTCCCCATTTGTAAATTGGGTGCAGAGTCCTATCAGTGCCTATTAACATATAATGAATGAAAAATGATGGAGCCTTTGTTTTGGATATGGGCATGGGGTAGCTGCTTGTTGTAGTATATTACCCCACATCTGACCTCTTCTGACGTCCTAGAGGTAGTGTGATATGTAGAGTTTAGCTCAATTCGACTTTTTAATGTATGTAAAGTAACACAAGCACAGGACACGTGGTATGGGAAGCTCAGGAAGCTTTATTTGCATGAAGAAGAAGAAGACTGTGTCAAAAACTGGTTTTGCACAGATCTGTGGTACACTTGTTTAGAATTCTCCTGCTGTGCAATTATTATTTTAAGGACTGCATTCTTAGTTTGGCAGGTTGAGAAGACTCTGTTGAATACAAGCTGTGTGGATTTTTTAATAGGTATTTTATAAGCATGCTTTGTTATACTAGTTTTTTAATAAATGGAAAAAGATAATGTGAAATCTCCCCATCTTACATAATGTGAGAGAGATAGCATTGCCAGGTTGAGACCCTTTATCAAAGTTTAAATGTAATCATTTTTTGGAATACCATCATCAGAAGTGAATCGCCTGGGTGAAAACTTTCCTCAGACTGTTTTTTCCTGGATTGACTTTTTATACATTTTTATTCCTCTTAAATCACTGCTTAATGAGTAACCTTTTATTTGGTTTTAAACTGTCTTAGAGGGAACTCTGGGATTTTTAAAGGATGACGTATGGACTTGATCTTGTTTCTGGTGACACTGGACTCTAATGCTTATTTAGAACACGGATAAAGCATTAGACTATTTAGACCTGATACTTTCTTTTAGTCTGACATCATTTCTATAAATAACATTTTAATTTACATTCATTAAATGAGTTGATTGACTGGACTGATAATCTATTTCAATCACAACCTGGGCCAAACATGGCGACAGCAAAACAAAAATAATTAACATTTCACACAGAGTATCTCACATTTCACATTGAAGACGATGCTCTGAAGGACACATTGAAGCATCATAAATCTTTTTATAACCTTGAAACTTTGGCGTATAAGGGCTGTGAGCTCATTTATTTGCAAAGAGTTTTAAATCTTTACAGAGTATAATACTGTCTACAGTGAAACAGGAAGAAATCTTAATGCAGCCACTGATTACATATATTATTTTGACACCTACTTACCTGTAAAATCCATTAAAAATGCATTTCCACATAACTAGTAAATTAAACTGTCATTGGTTAATATGTTACATTTAGAATGCCAAGTGGTTACACATCAGTACAGTTAATTATTACTTGGCTGAAAGTTGAGCTTGTAAAATAGCTCATGGCAAAACAGTTATATCTGTAGGAACAGTAGGAAGTTAGGAAAACATTTTAACTGTATGACACTTGTGAAAATTTATAGAGATAATCCACATGTAATTGTTTTTTCAGTAGACTTTCTTGATATGGTATGTTACCCCAAGCACAAGTTCTCCTGAAATCCTAGTTTAGGTTTTTTAGATGCTGAGAATGAGACAGTTTTCAGAAACATATATACATTAATAGGGCTCTTACTTCTTGTCAGAGAAACAATTTAACTTAAATGGGGGTGAATTTTCTGCATCGGGCAATCTCAAGGTACAGATTTCAAAAATCCTGATAGGAAGTAAAAGGGTTAAGGAAGTTATTTCAGTTGGAAAACAGTAACTTATCAAAAAAAATCAATGTTAGCTGAATACCTACCACTATTGATCTGTTGGATTTTTAGCAATTAATGTGGTCCGTTCTGCTAAGTACTGAGCATCAGGTGATTTTGTCTCTTCTGTGTGCCGATGTAACTTTTAACAAGACTGAGAGGATTGAATAAACACTGCAACAACTCCTGCCTAGCTATGAAATGAAAAACTGAAAAATGGTCTCCAGAGTCTCAGGAAATTCATGTTCACATAATTTTGCCTGTGTTTCTCTAACCACTGAGGACATTTTCAATTTAACAATAGTTAGCCCCATTCTTCTTTTAGTAGAATATAGATATAGGATTAGCTGGATTGTAGATACTATTTTTCCTTAAGATAATTGCCTTTGCAACACATGTTATTTGAATTTCCTTGTACAATGTTATACATTTTTGTATGTTTAATTATCTGTATGTTTTGTAGAATTTTAAGTATTTTTATTTTATTATTTTATTATTCAATTATAAAATATTGTAACTGAGTATTGCAATGTGTAGGGGTAATTGCAAAGTAGCAGCAAACTAACTGTTGGTGTTAATTTTTTTCAGGTGAGATTGCTTTTGATACAACTGTCATAACTATATATAACATGACAACATGACAGCATGATACTACAACATGATACAGTTGGCTTTGTGATGCCCCAGCACTGGTCCAGTAATCAAGGAGCCCCAATCCTCACCACTGGCAATAGTGGGGAATGTACACACTGGGAGGATGACAAGTACACACACAGTAAAGTGCAACTTCCGTTAAGAGCACACAGAGATCACAGTCAGTCTGGGACTGGTTTATCCCTCTTTCTCTAGATCCCCAGTAAGACTCTCCACTGGCAGAGCTATAGGGTTAAGATCTCAGCTGAGTGGGCAAGCTAAGACCTCTAGCACCCTCTCTGTCCAACCAGTGCTTCGTGTCCCTGCCCGGGTAGTTCACACACACACACACACACACACACACACACACACACACACACACACACACACACACACACACACACACATTTTGAGATTTGATTAATACACAAACACACACCTGGGAAAGGCTAGCACAGGTTTATTAGCTATGCCCCCTTCTGCCCAGACTATAAGGTAGTTTTCCTGCCACCACTCAGCTCTTTATCAGCTACTTTAAGGCCTTTAACAAAGGGTGTTGAATCTTACTGTGTAACATTACTATTAATCCAAATGGTAGTTTGACCAAGGGCCAGGCTATTAGGAGTGTCCTGTACAGTGTCACCAAAAAGATTTGCAAGTACTCTAAGAGCTTAAATATCTCTAAACAGACGAACCACAATTGAAAGGTAAACTAATCTTTAGTATGTTCCTAACTATATCTAAAAAAAAATACTGTACCCTAGTTAACTTACTTACAGCAAGGCAAGTGCAGTGGTGATGAGTGAATGTTCTTGTTTGGTGAAAGACAAAATATAAAATGCAGTTTCTTTCTGTCAGAGAGTCCTTAAATTGATATCAGATATTACTGCTGGGATACTTACAGCATGACATCACTTTTTGTCACCTGACTTTAGATCCCAAACTAACCCCCCCCCCCCATTGTCAGGAACTGTCAGCATTTAATATCTCCCTGTGAAAAATACATAGCCTTCAGATATTTGCAGATCCTGAAAGTTAAAAAACAATACAACATTTGCACACAATGCAGAAGGCTCTCTAGTTAGGTTATAGTGCAATTATAAAAAAAAAAAATATTTTATTTTCCTTAAGTTTTGCAAGTTAACCCTCTATGTTCTACTTCCCACTGTTAAAATATATATACATTCACACAGCTACAATAGTTTATATACATTTCTGTTCTAATCATGCAGGGTATGCTGTGGTCACACATCTAGGCTCAGTACTGTACAAACCCTGTTCAATGCGCACTTCTGCACTAGCAGTTTAATATACACATAACATACAGTTCTAATACATTTGTAAGACAGGCATATGAATCATACTGATATTCACAAATGACATGATTATTTAGAAAAGTCCAACTAGCTGGGCTGGCAGTATTTCCCTTTGCCACGGGCTTATTTTAAGAGATTTATGTAATTGTGACTTTGGATTGCCAAACTGGTCTATTCAGTGGAAGAAATGTACCACAGGAGGACTAGTGGCTCTCGATTGGTAGTCCAGTAATGGGTATAATTGTGTGTAACAAACTGAAATAATATAAGAGAACCTGCAGTAATCAATTATAAAAAAAAACAATACAAATCCCTGAGTTAAAAATAAAAATGGTAGAATTCTGCAAAGCCAGTGGTCTTAACTCTGTTCTTCAATGATACAGTGTGAAGATTTTTGGGGGTAATTAGAGGCAGTAGTTATCACCCAAAGCAGAAGTGTACATTTATCATAAATTTTAAAATAATGCCTGACAGCACTTATTAAAACATGTTAACTTGATAAAGCACTGTGAAAAAAAGCAATGAATATTAACACGTGTTGTAATGGTAGAAATGAGTAATAAACAGAAACATTAACAATAACACTGTTTGGCTGCAGTCACAGTTTGCTTTTCTTAGGCATCAAAAACATAGGGTAATCAGATGAGTTAACCGATAAGTATGACAGAATGCCTGCAGTAAACAATTATCAATTAATAGTTGTTACATAGTTGTAAATATACTTTTTTAATCACATCATTCACATCATTTTCTTACATATTTTTACATTTTAATACATTTTTCTTAAGCTGATTGCATCGACAATGGATGCCAGATCTGTAATTTAAAATTTATTGTATAATAACTATGATATTGTAAGTTGCTCCGTATACGATTCTTGAAGCTTAATAATGAGATTTCTAAAACTACAAAAATTTTAAGTGTGATTTAATGAAACAGTTACCTTCAAAATTCACAATTACACATTTAAAGAGTTTTGGGCTGGATGGAGCTCCCTGTATCCAATGTTATGGGGGCTATACTCTCATCCCCTCTGTACCTTGGAGAAGAAGGAATATTTTGAGATACAGGAGTTTTGGAGTTAGCATATATTTTCCCATAATTACACTAAACTTATTACGATACCAGGGATCATAATTATGGTCTTCAAGCAAACAGGAACCCATACTGAAATTTCTATAAATTTTAAAAGGTATTTTGGTTTCTATAAGTTAGAGTATAAGTTAAAATCCTGATCACTTTGTGTCTCCATATACTACATACCACACTCTAGGTTATGAAAAAGACACATAATACAAATTGCCTGTCCACATTTCAAGTTGCTAATAGATTTTAACAGTTCAAGAAAAAAAAAATCAGTCATCAAATATTGCGTAATGATTCTCAGTTTATCTGAAATAAAACCATTTTTGAGATCAGTTACTGACTATGCTTAAATATTCATATCCATTTATTTCATACCTCATTTATATTATTTACCACTTAATTTTCAATTTACCATTTCTTGAATTCATTGTTGTGATTTACCTCTGATCTGTTTTGACTGTAGTTTCCCCATAAACTCAAAGCTACAAATAAACATTGATTTACATCACATATTTTTCTATTCTGCAGTATAGTTAAATTAAGCACTTAAATAGTTATATTAATTAATTAATTGCACAATTATTCCAAGGTAAGCATAGTTTCCATATACATATATATACTGCATAACAGTAATAGAAACTGGCAACAATAATAATCCTGTACCTACCTCATCTAAAAGATCTCATGTTATGTGTTTGTCCATTCCATTAACAGCTAAATGAAGCAATGAGAGAACTATAGCAACAGATGTGAACCTGGGGAGTCACTCAGACAAAAAAAAACAAAAAAAACAAATCCATCTCACATATGGCATTTCCATATAACAACATATTTATTGAAAAATATTGGTTACCTGTTATGGTGATATGAGGTACTGCCTCCTATGCCAGGAGAAGTAGGGCAGTGGATGTAACATATGCCAGCACAGGTATCTGGAAGTTTATAAAGAATTATATGTCATTTGTATATCAAACTGATTTGTACAGATGCCTGTGTTGAAAAATGTATTTGTAAAGCTGCTTGTGACAGAAATGTGACAACAATGTGTTCTTTTGGACAGAAAAAGAAATACAATACACTTGTATGTCAGACTGTATTATAACTATTGAAATTAATATTGTAACAGAGGATACTGGAAAAGAAGAGATTAAGCTCAGTTCCAGCTAACTTTGAAAAATAGTATGAAATTAAATTACTGGCCATAAAGATTGTATTTTACAGTTCTGATTGTAGCCATAGAAGAAATATTTGTGCCAGAGAATGGTTTATTAGCTCCTGTAGGAAGAGTGGAGCTGTTTTATTGTTTTATGACTTCCAGGAGCTGCAACGGATCTTAGCAAAATTGTACGTCTGTGTATTATTGACACATATATGTGAGATTCAGGGACAGTTGCTATGCAAGGGGGTAGTATGGGAACCAGAAGTCAGATGACCAGATGTATATGTTGTCATTCTGTTATCCAGGGCAAAAATTATGTTTTAATACTAGACAAGGCTGAAGTCTAAGAGCAGTCTGTTTTGGAACCTGACAAAGAAGGACCCCTCACCTACTTGCCTTGCTCTAATAAGTAACCAGGGAATAGTAATTCTTTAGATCATTCTGGAGAATTTAGTAAGATTAGTTAAGTACTGCTTTTATGTATCTGTGTGAATCTATTCATCTGTGTTATTTTAATATTTCCTGTGAAAGAAACTCTGGTGTTTATTGTAAATAGATATTCTATATTTTTATGTTCTTTTATTACTTATTATTAAATATGTTTAAACTTTTCATTGTGGCTGGTCCTTTAGAAAATATTTTAACCTTTGAGAGTATTTATATCTATTTGGTGTCTCTGTGACCACTCCTGGAAGTCTTACTGTGTTGGTCAAACACTATCATTAGAATTAATATTAATTTCACTCAGTATAATTGGGTACTGTTGTAAGAGTCTTAGACCAGTTGGCTTTGGAGTGTCTGGTTGCAGTGTAACTACCTTATAGTCTGGGCAGAATGGGGCATAGCTAGTAAATCTATACCAGCCTTTCCAAGGAGAGTCTGTGTTTTGTGTGTGTGTGTGTGTGTGTGTGTGTGTGTGTGTGTGTGTGTGTTTGCATGTGTAAACCAAATCTCCAAGAATGTATATGTGTCAGCTGCTTGGAGCAGGGACATGAAGCACTAGTTTCACAGAGAGGGTGCTGGAGGACTTGGCTTGAACACTAATCTGATGACTCAACTATACAACTGTGCCAGTAGGGAGTCTCACTGGGGCCATGGAGAGAGAGAGAAGTCCAGACACCAGACTGATTGTGTTCTCTGTGTACTCTTAAGGGAAATTGTGCTTGATGCAGAGAACTACATCTGGAAATAATGTGTGTATCTATTTTTTTTTCCAAGTGAACGTCCTTCGCCAGTTTCAGTGGTGAGGATTCAGGCTCCTTGATTACTGGCCCAGAGAGGGGACATCAAACCTGCTTCTTGCAGAGATGAAATAATTGTAATCTGTGAGCAAACCATCTTGA